>NC_053164.1:167380979-167470979 GCF_016835505.1 Polypterus senegalus | reverse complement strand
AATGTGCCTTACCAGCATTTAAAGAAAATTAGTTTTGTGTCCTCTGCAGTGTTAAGAGAGAAAGACTTTGGTTTGGCATAAAAGGAAAAAAGGTGTAAAGAAAGGAAAGTTGCCTTTTTCTTTTATATAGTATAGAGAGATGTGTTCGCTGACGTTATGATCGCCTTTTGGGGACAGTCGCGTGGGTCTTGTGTAGACTGGTGAGACGCCCCGCCATTAATCGGCTGTGATGGCACTGTCAGTCCTCCACTCCTGTGCGTGTCTTCATAATCCGAGCTGAGGACCTCATAATCGTATACGTGCAAAAGAAAGTGTGAATCGCCTTAATATTATTTTGCCGTGGTGTAGAAAAGGGGTCCCGTGTTTGGATGAAAAAAATTAAAAGTGCTCACTTTGACTTAAGGCAGAAGTGCAGTCAGCGTCTCAAAGGCCGGCACAGCTATGCACGTGCGCTGGCTGCTCGACTTTTGCTGGGCAGGAGACCCCAGTTTTGCAGACACGCTCATGATATCAAAAGTCTCAGCGCTTTTGGAGGTCATTCATATATATATATATATATATATATATATATATATATATATATATATATATAGCAAAATACCTACCGCAGCAGAGAAGTAGTGTGTTAAAGAAGTAATGAAAAAGAAAAGGAAACATTTTAATAATAACGTAACATGATTGACATTGTCATGAGTGTTGCTGTCATATATATGCCTGCCTAAATAAGTCACCCTCGCTTTGCTCTTACTTTTTACCGCTCATTTAATCATGGCTAGTGGCGGAAAAATTATAAAATGGAAGGAGGATGGCTTTACCAAAACAATTATTGATGGCTTAATCTATTATTCATAAAGCTTGAATTGGTGATCTGTTTTTCTGTGTTAACCTCATATTTTTCATACTTCTTCTCAAACTAAGGTGGTGCGAGGGTAAAATGAATCGGGATGCTTGATCAATGTAATCGTGTACCAGGAAATCATGCATTGACAAAAGCTCCCTTTGCTTGTAATGCAAAGTGTGATTAAATGCATTATTTTTAACGTTATGGAGCACATGCATCGAAGCTTCTCAGCTGTGCTTGTGCTAAGAAAAGGAAAGATTTTAAAAATAACGTAACACGATTGTCAATGTGACTTTTTGTAAGTAGTGTCTGGAGGATTCAGTGTGGAGAAACTCTAGAGACAGTGTGTGTATTAACTTGTGGATTTTTCTGTGAGTATTTGGTGGCAGTCTGACGAAGTTGCTTCGGAAGACGGCGTTAGCCAGAGCTCAGCTCAGAGCGAAATGAGATGAATGGGAGGGGAGATGATGACGTGACTCCCCACCCGCCTTTAACTGTCAATCCCCACAAACACAGTCTCGAATTTGCATAAGCACACCCCTTCACCTACAATTTTAACTTAGTTACAAAGTGATCAAAACTCGCTTATATCCCGCGTCCTCTCATTAAACTTGTATCCCGCATTACCTGTGGGCATGTGAAACGCCAGCGGTAGCCTGTCTATGAACTTAATTTAAAGTTTAGGTTTACACCTTGCTTTCTTTCCGAGATAACAGCACTCATGAATATGGTAGTATATGTCACTCGCTCGCTTCTTACTGTTTCTCTGCCTTCTCAATTATATAATGCATGTTTTCTTAAGCGCTTTTGGAGGTCTTCCTGGTTTTCACGCACTGCGCTGACAGTCAGTTCACGTGATTACGTGGAAGGCGTGATGATGTCACACGAAACTCCGCCCCACGCCTTTCCAGCTCAACTCTATTACAGTTAATGGAGAAAATACCTTCCAGTTATGACCATTAGGCGTAAATTTGAAATGAAACCTGCCCAACTTTTGTAAGTAAGCTGTAAGGAATGAGCCTGCCAAATTTCAGCCTTCTACCTACAAGGGAAGTTGGAGAATTAGTGATGAGTCAGTGAGTGAGTGAGGGCTTTGCTTTTTATTAGTATAGATATATACACACATATATATATGTACACATATATATACACACACACACACACATATATATATATATACACATATCTATACTAATAAAAGGCAAAGCCCTCACTCACTCACTCACTGACTCACTCACTGACTCATCACTAATTCTCCAACTTCCCGTGTAGGTAGAAGGCTGAAATTTGGCAAGCTTATTCCTTACAGCTTACTTACAAAAGTTGGGCAGGTTTCATTTCAAATTCTACGATAAGGGTCATAACTGGAAGCTATTTTCCCCATATAATGTAATGGAGTCTTGAGTTGAGATGGCCGTGGGGGCGGAGTTTCGGTGACATCATCACGCCCTACGTAAGTACGTAGAGAACAAGGAAGAACTCCAAACAGCGATGAGCACAAAACGCCATTTCACAATTGAGAAGGCAGAAAAACATTATGAAGCAAATGATGCATACAAGCATATTCATAAGTACAGCTACTGCGGAAACAAAGCACGGCGTGAACCGTAAGTTTATATTAAATTAAGTTCATAGACAGGCTGCCACTAGCGCTTGTAATTTAGTGCCTGCCCATATAAGGTCCGCCCATCAGCGCAATCCAATACAAACACTGCCGGTAAATGTTCACAGGTGAAGGACTGCGCTTTATGTAGAGGAAGATGAGATGGTCAGGGTGGTGTTTGGCACAAACACATTGAAACTGCGAGAAACTTTTAAGTGCCGGGTCTTAGCTGACATTACACGAGATGGCACCAGTACAGCTGGGAACCTTCGATGCAAGAACACCAAGCGGCTCACGGAACTGACGAATGCGCAGACAAAAGCAACAGTTCCAAAGAGTGCTGAACAAAACCAATTACACAATTGAGAAGGCAGCAAAAAATATGAAGCGCCTTATACATACAATCATATTCATAAGTGCAGCTACTGCGAAACAAAGCACACGGTGGAAAAAGTGGAATGTCCTGCTAAAGGAAGACAGCGAAAAAAAAAAAAAAACGTGCATGCAGTTTGTCACGCCTCAGATAAAGAGGAAGACGAAGTTGTTTATTGATGCAGTAAGGAACTAATCGATGAATGAAACCTGTTATCTTTACAACGATTGACAAACACGGAATGTAACTTGAACACATCCTACAAATACGAGCCTGATTGAAAGAAATAATGATAATCAAATCCTTGATGACAGCAACATTCAATAACACTCACAAAACAATTACTGTATATTGACAATCATGTTACGTTATTTTTAAAATGTTCCCTTTTCTTTTTCATAACTTCTACTTCTCCACTGCGGTACATGGGCGCAATTGTAGAGTCTTCGCCTCTAACGCCGACATTCGAGGTTCGATTCCCGAGAGGGGTGTACTGACTATGTAATGCCAGCTTACCTGATTCATTTTACCTTCGATCTCCTTGGTTTGGGACGTATGAAAAATATTAGGTTAACGCAGAATCATGTTACGTTATTTTTAAAATTTTCCCTTTCTTAGCACAAGCACAGCTGAGAAGCTTTGATGCATGTACTCCATAACGCGTTAAAAATAACGATTTAATCACACTTTCAATTCCAAGCAAACGGGAACTTTTGTCAATGCATGATTTCCTGGTACATCCATTAAACTGATGCACACATCACAGCTACAAAAATGTTAGAGTCGGAATAAAGCGCGTTCCTATGACTGATCATTTCGACTACCCGAAGCGAGCCTTGATAAAAGCATGGTTTTGTGCACACTGAAAAGCAAGCAAAATTAGATGCATTACAGAAAGCGGACTTTGTGGCTCTTACTGGGATCATTGACTCGTGACCGTAGTAATTCTAAATACATCTAATTATGTACATCTAATGTTCAATGATCACACTGTTTTAGCCTAATGTACAAAATAATTTTGGCTAATGTTACTCAGAGTTTAAAGAGTAAGCTGGTCAAATTACCTTTTATGTTTCTGACTTATTTTATTACCTTTTATGTTTCTGACTGCACTTTATGTTGAAATTTTGGTTATTATTATTTAAAGACAATACTATTCTGAAAATGTACTTAAAGTACTTAAACTACCACTTTATTTTTAAGTCTGCCCAATTTTAACCAGGGATGATATTTTTGTTTCTGTTTTGAATTCAAATGCAGTTTACAAGCTTTTTTCAGAAATTAAAACAGCTTCAGTTTACAATATTCATGTCCATGTCTATTATTTGATTCTGTCGCCCACTAAAACCGCTTTTAAATTAAAAAAAAAAAAAAAACATTTGCATTTGGGGCAAATTTACGTGTGCGATTACATACGATTAATCAAGATTAATTCTTACACAGCCTCTAATTAATTGGATTAATTTTTTTAATCGAGTCCCACCCCCAATATATATATGTAGATATATATATATGTAGATTTGTATATATATGTGTATATACAGTATATATGTAGATATGTATATGTTGTATATACAGTATGTATATATGTGTGTGTGTGTATTTGTATATATATATATATATATATATATATATATATATCTGTATATATGTATGTGTATAGATGTGTATCGTATATATATATATATATATATATATATATATATATATATATATATATATATATATATATATATATATGCCAGCAACACTCATGACAATGACAAAACAATTACATTGTCAATCATGTTACGTTATTATTACAATGTTTCCTTTTCTTTTACTTCTCCGCTGCCAATCGCAGGTATTTTGAGATATATATATATATATATATATATAATATAAATAGATAGATATGACAACAACACTCATATCAATGACAAAACAATTACATTAATCATCTTACGTTATTTTTTAAATGTTTGCTTTTCTTTTTCATAACTTCTTTAACACACTACTTCTCCCATGTAAGCTTGGTATTCTGTTAGTATATATATATATATATATATATATATATATATATATACACACACACACATGTATATATATATATATATATATATATATATATATATATATATACATATATATATATATATATATATATATATATATATACACACATATATGTATATGTATGTATATATATATATATATATATATATTTATATAAACTGCTCAAAAAAATTAAAGGAACACTTTGAAAATACATCAGATCTCAATGGGAAAAAGAAATCCTCCTGGATATCTATACTGATATAGACTGGGTAATGTGTTAGGAACAAAAGGATGCCACAACGTTTGATGGAAATGAAAATGATCAACCTACAGAACCCTGAATTCAAAGACGCCCCAAAAATCAGAGTGAAAAAATTATGTGGCAGGCTAGTTCATTTTGCCAAAATTTAATTGCAGCAACTCAAAATTATACGCAGCACTTTGTATGGCCCCTGTGTTCTTGTATACATGCCTGACAACATCGGTGCATGCTTCTAATGAGATGACAGATGGTGTTGTGGGGGATCTCCTCCCAGATCTGGACCAGGGCATCACTGAGCTCCTGGACAGTCTGAGGTGCAACCTGGTGGCATTGGATGGACCAAAACATAATGTCCCAGAGGTGTTCTATTGATTTAGGTCAGGAAAGTGTGGTGGCCAGTCAATGGTATCAATTCCTTCATCCTCCAGGAACTGCCTGCATACTCTCACCACATGAGGCCAGGAATTGTCGGCACCAGGAGCCACTGTACCAGCATAGGGTCTGACAATGGGTCCAAGGATTTCATCCTGATACCTAATGGCAGCCAAGGTGCCTTTGTCAAGCCAGTAGCGGTCTGTGTGACCCTCCATGGATATGCCTCCCCAGACAATCATTAACCCACCACCAAACTGCTCATGCTGAATGATGTTACAGGCAGCATAATGTTCTCCATGGCTTCTCCAGACCCTTTCACTTCTGTCATGTGCTCAGGGTGAACCTGCTCTCATCTGTAAAAAGCACAGGGCACCAGTGGTGCATCTGCCAATTCTGGTATTCTATGGCGAATGCCAATCGAGCTGCATGCTGCTGGGCAGTGAGCTCAGGGCCCATTAGAGGACATGGGGCCCTTGGGTCACCCTCATGAAGTCTTTCTGGTTGTTTGGTCAGAGACATTCACACCAGTGGCCTGCTGGAGGTCATTTTGTAGGGCTCTGGCAGTGCTCATCCTGTTCCTCCTTGCCCAAAGGAGCAGATACTGGTCCTGCTGATGGGTTATGGACCTTCTATGGCCCTCTCCAGCTCTCCTAGAGTAACTGCTTGTCTCCTAGAATCTCCTCCATGACCTTGAGACTGTGCAGGGAGACACAGCAAACCTTCTGGCAATGACACGCATTGATGTGCCATCCTGGAGAAGTTGGACTACCTGTGCAACCTCTGTAGGGTCCAGGTATCGCCTCATGCTACCAGTAGTGACACTGACTGTAGCCAAATGCAAAACTAGTGAAGAAACAGTCAGAAAAGATGAGGAGGGAAAAATGTCAGTGGCCTCCACCTGTTAAACCATTCCTGTTTTGGGGGTCCCCGCATGTTGCTGTATGCTTTTTCTTTTGTACTCCAGGACAGGCAGAGGAAAGAATGGTAAAGACCAGTAACTTCGGCGCTATATGCAATCATCAGACACTCCCCATCTGCCCGTGTCGTTCAAACACAGGAACATATGTTGGTGTAAAGTATAACAAAAGTGCACTTTTATTCAAGTGCACTTTTTCCATCGCCTTTTCCTGTAAGAAGCAGTGTACACACTTCTCTCTATGCTGTGGTTTCTATTACACACCTGAAAGAAAGAGACAATACATGTGAACATATCTAGCATACATGCGGGGACTGGCAGAAATACTCAATAAAACTGAATAAAAAGAACATCAAGTGACGGTCTCTCTATGCTGTGGTTTCTATTACACACCTGAAAGAAAGAGACAATACATGTGAACATATCTAGCATACATGCGGGGACTGGCAGGAACACTCAATAAAACTGAATAAAAAGAAAATCAAGTGACGGTGAGATACGAAGAAGGCAGCTTCGCCAACGTCTGTGTGTCAGAACCGGGTGGGGGGGCGTTAGTATGCATCGTGGTACACTGCAGAGCTATAGCGCGTCTGTATTCTGTTTCTTTTGTACTCCAGGGCACGCAGAGGAGAGAATAGTAAAGAGCACTAAGTTCGGCGCTATATGCAATCATCAGACACTCCCCATCTGCCCGTTGTTTTGTTAATACTTTTCAATACTTTTTATACTGCTCAAACGGGCATGCTCAAAAAATACACGTGTAATGCCACGAAAAGTGCACGCAGACACTTCATTTCGCAAACAAAACAAGTGCACTTTTATTCAAAACTACCTGTATAACCAAGAAAAAGAAAGCAAGTTACAGTAGGCGATTGATACGACATCTTGCATGGTGCAATGCTAAGAAGTGCAGATTTTCATTCCGTGCTATATGAAATCATCACATTCAAATATTAACAGTTCCCACACACCCAAGGACCGTCCTTCCTACATTTACGACACGTGTACTTGTTGCCGTGTACACACCTCTCTGTGCTATGGTTTCTATTACACTGAATGAGCACCTGACACTGTACTTTCTTCCCTGGGGGAAGGTCCCGCATCAGAGAATTTCCAGTTCCTGCATAAATTCACACCCGATCTGACGCTGTTTGTTTTCAAATAATATTGCATTAGTGCGATTATATTTTCACATATATTGTCTCTTTCTTTCAGGTGTGTAATAGAAACCACAGCATAGAGAGAAGTGTGTACACTGCTTCTTACAGGAAAAGCGATGGAAAAGTGCACTTGAATAAAAGTGCACTTTTGTTATACTTTTACACCAATATATGTTCCTGTGTTTGAACGACACGGGCAGATGGGGAGTGTCTGATGATTGCATATAGCGCCGGTTACTGGTCTTTACCATTCTTTCCTCTGCCTGTCCTGGAGTACAAAAGAAAAAGCATACAGCAACATGCGGGACTGGCAGGAACACTCAATAAAACTGAATAAAAAGAAAAGCAAGAGACGGTGAGATACGAAGAAGGCAGCTTCGCCAGCGTTAGTATGCATCGTGGTACACTGCAGAGCTATAGCGCGTCTTTAGTGAAAACAGCCGTGTCAGATGGGGTTGTATGGATTGATTCTGAACGCGACTGAGAGAGTGAAAAGTGAATAAAAAAAAAAAAGCTAACCTTTACAAAGATCATAAATTGCACCGGACTGAAATCAAATGTATGCTTTTATTCTAAAACAGTAAGACTAAGAGCAGTTTACTTCTCAAAACGGAGGGGCGCAGGATCGAACCCGTCACCCCTTGATTCGCAGGCGGGGGCTGAATCTATTGAACCACGGAGACAGTTACAGTAAACTGGTGTCAATGTCGCATGTTAAGGCGGCTTTTTGTTTCTGCAGTTATATGTTTGAATAAAAGTGCAATTGTGTTATTCTTGTGAAAATGTTTCTTTGCTATTTGGACTTCAGGCTTCATACATTATATAGTTTATGCCTACATTGTGTCATCTACTACTAGAATATAAAAAAAGTTTCTGTTTTAACAATGTGTTGACACAGATTACTGTAGAAACGGAACAGGCATGAAATGCGTGTGTTCCAAACAACGATCTATTATTTCACTCTAAAACTCCACTTCACTCCCAGATACTCAATCAAGGCATGAGCTGAGAGAAGTTCATGCACGTTCTAAATTGGTGGGGGGATGGAATAGCCGGCACATTTAGAAGACAAAGGGCGCTGGTGGAGAGGTGTGAAGGGATTTAAGAAGCAGTTTAAGGTGGGACGGAATTACGAGTTTTTTCGTAGGCTCTGGTAATTCTAGTGTTAAGGCATTCTACAGAAGAAGCACTTCATTCCTTGCATAAAATTCTGTGTCTGCCTACACTTAAATCTGATATGTTGACTTGCTGTGGATTCAAACAGTGTATGAGTAAAGAACAACTGGATAAAAGCAGAGCCATATGTAAGATGTGCAACTGAAGTATTGTTGTATTACAACATATTTAAATAAGAAATCATTTATGACGATGCCTATAAATGTAATCTCAGTTAATGTCCAAACGAGTACAGCCTAAAAAAAATCTGCAGTGGAGACAGCATTTACGTCATGCTTCCATTTAATTCACCCCATGCTTAAAAAATAACAGAATTTATAGCAGTTTTTATCTGTAAAGATATGAGACTCTACACAGTTGTTGAAAATGAGACCTTTCAACAAATGATACATGTTCTGGAACTGTGGTATGCTATACCAACCAGAAAGCAAATGAGTGAGGTTATAGTACCTAGGCTTTATGAAGATCTTAAGCAAAGCATCACCCCATCACTCATGTCACTACATTAAAAATGACTGGACACCTTTGGAGAATGTGTTGCAGTCAAGAGAGCTGAATGTCAGACACACGGTAAGAAACCTCACTGTGGAGATGGCTGGCTGTTTTCCAAAGCCTTTCAAGCTCTTCCACATCAATCTCAAGTTTGTGTGCAGGCAAGTCCAATAATCGTTGCTTCTCTTTAAGCAAGTAGCTAGCTGTGCTGCCACGGTGCAAAGAGTTTGCAATGCGACTTACCCAGCTAAGCAAGAGCGTGATTGTTGGAATTTTCAGAGCAGCGGGCAATATCAAATTGAGCGCATGAAGCAGCTCCATACGCTATTTTGCACAGATCATATTAGTGGCAGTCAGTCATGAAAGCTGGTTCTTTGTCTTTTATGTTCCCGCTGTATATTTAATTTCGACTAATTTAAGGTTAGTTTAAATGTCCAGTAGGGAAATAAAATTGACCAACCATTTAGTTGAATGGTGTCTTGTCTATATGGAGGCTCATAATACACAAATAGGTTACTGAATGACATTTATTATTTAAAAAGCAATATTTGATTATTTTATATTATTATTCACAAGATGATATAGATGTTTAATCAAGCAGATGTCACTGCATTGCATTAAAAAAGGAGCCTTCCATAATATGTGTGGACTCTGATGTGGTGATAAATATTAGTTAAATTATGGTGAATTTTGAATGACTGCAGTGCAGTGACTTCTTTTCTTAAAGAGTAATAATATTTTTTTCCACATATTGCAAATACTGATGTTAACGGTTCATTACTAATCAAGTGCTGCTTTTTAAATGTCATTCCATGCTCATGCATTTATTATAAAGTCACAATGCAGACACCTTTCAAATAAAGTGTTACTGAAATCTGTCACATTATATTAATGTTCTCTATACATGGTTAGCAATCTATAGAAATGCCAGCACTTCAAATATATCAGTGCACTCTAATTCAATCAAGATGAAATTAATATTGAATCGGATTGGGACATCAGTGCCGATTGCCCAGACATAACTACAACTACAGATAGTGGTTAGTCTTGGACAGGTTTAACCTCATGATTTCTCCCTATTGGGAAAAGAATGGCAATGTTCCAGATAAAAACATTATACAATACAATCACATAAAGCTTTATTTTACCCCACCCCCGTTATGATCATGACCTTGGTGTGGTGAAGCAACTGTATTTGCCTCTCTAATTACAAGAGTTATATTCTCAAAAGACTTGAGCTCTTATTAGTGTCAAGCTTGCAAAGAAATATCCAAAATTTGAACACATCTGTGATTCTAATTAAAACAAATTTAGTCTAATCCAGAATAGGGATAAAAGGGCATTATTTTTGGAGCCAGGCCTGGGGGTGGTGTTTGCTGATTAGCACTTGCTGTCTGGGAGATCCACTAGACTCAAATTGTACAGAGTTGCCAAATGAACTCACTATTGACAAGAGCAAGGTGTTTGGTAGGGGGTGAGGAAGAACAATGTGCCAAGACAGATCTTGACAAAACAAACTAACTCCTGGAATATATTAAAGTGTTATGGAAAGGATATGAAACTTGTGTAGAAGACTCAAACATACTATTAATATATAGCCTGCTTAAACCATTTGCTCTGTATTTAGACTTCTTGCTTCTACTCGAACTGTGGAAAAGATGAGGCCTTGGGCGACAATTGGAACTGGCAAACTTGAGTAAAAAAAAATACAGGAGAAGTTGGACTAAGCAGTAAAACAGTGCCCTCTGGCCTTTTTCTTGTCCAAATCTATATAGAAGTGGTCCTTTATGTTTTTGATAATGAAACACTCCTGGCTTATGAGTGGGCTGCCCAACCTCCTTGTGAATATATACTTTCTATTACTGATGATACATCTGTGTGTCCTTTGTATTGGTGCACTCAAGATCCACTTGTAACCAGATATGTGTGTTGATACATGTTAAAAGAATCTGAGATATTTGACACACAAGTTTACATGTTGAAATTATCTGGGACATTCCTATTTTCCACCCAATTTTTTGTTTTACAAAATTTGTTTTGTCTGACATGTCTGCTGACCAGTTTTCCTAATTCATTTAGTGCGTTTCATAGAAAGTTTGTTAATAGCTGCTGAAAGTTCTGAATTAAGGGTTAGAATAAGTAAATAATGTATGTGAGTATTATTATTACTCATTTCCAAAGAGCTGTATAGGCAACAATAGGATACCTCATCAGCATACAGAATACAGGTAATATCTAATCTCAAATTCTTTACAACTGTGTCAAGTTACAATGATACAACTTGAGCATGTTCAATATCTAATTAAATGAATAAACTTTATAATGCAGCTATATATTTAAATATTATAAAAGATCTGTTCATAAATTTTAAATTCTATTTGAGTTTATTGGAAAAGCAAGTATAGATGACGTTGGGATTGATAAACATTAGAGGTATGTGTACGAGTTGTTGCTGGGACTGTACCCATGGCATGGTTACAGCAGTTGAACCCTTAAAATATTTTTCTTTGTGACAGTGAACAGCGTAAAGTGGAAGGACAAGGTTCCTGTGTCCATCCAAAGGCCACAGGAAAATGGTAAAAGAGGCCCATTTCCTTTATATTTTGGATAGAAGAAGGAACCCTGGAGATGGGTAGAACTGTAGCACACCTTAAAAATGCTCTAATGGTACATACTACTTCTTGGAATACCTTTAGCAAGATTACAACACAAGTAATATCAGGAATAATTTGTATTTACAAAGCAGAGATTAAAATATTATTAACTTGTACCCAAAATCTGAAGTACTTTTTGATGTCCGATTTATTTTCTTTAAATGGACACTGCAATTGCTATCACTGAATGAAATAACAATGATCAACATCATTTGGCAGGTAATCATAATAGCCCACTGTCAACACTCATATTTAGCACTAGAATTCCTAAAGCCTACGAAAAAACTTGTAATCCCTGCCCACCTTAAATACCTTCGCACCTCTACCATCAGTGTCTTTTGTTTTTTAAATGCGTTGATCAGCACAAGCAGCCCCGCTGTCCCATCCCCGCCTTGACGGAGCTCAACTCACGAGCAAAAAGTTCTCCCAGCTCAAGCCAAGGCTCCTTATCTGCGTGTGATGTGCCTGGAGTTGTACAGGGTAAATAATACAGTATATCGTTATTTGGAATAGATGCATTTCATGTGTGTTCCGTGTCTACAAATATCTGTGTAAGTGTAAAATGAAAGGAAATGCAAGAAATGCTGAACACATACCTACAGCAGAAACCTTTTCCATGTTATACTAGTAATAATGAGAAATGTATAATTTGTGAAGACTTTAGTCCAAATATCAAATAAAAATGTGCACTTTTAGTCAAGAATATAAGCAAAGAAAAAAAAAAAGCATTCAATTTACATGTGGCTGTCAATGAGTTAAAAACTCGAGCACAAATGTCAATCGACAGGTAGTTTACATGTATTCTTGAATGGTGCAGAGGTAAGAATTGCTACCTTATAACCCGAAGATTCCAGGTCCGAGACCCGGGCGCTCTGTGTTTTGAGTAGTGATCTGCTATTATTATTATTATTTCAACAATATAATAAAAAGATACATTTGATTTGAGTCTGTAACACCCAGTGTAAATTTTGGCTACTTGTACTGTAAAAGTTAGTGCTTGTTTTTTATTATTCAGTTTTATTCTCTCAGTGACATTCACATGGTACAACGAACTTGCCTCTCCCGCTTTGAGTTGATAGCATTTAATCCCCATTCTTTTCACAAGACCACCGCTGTGGCTGATGCCTGCTCAGAACTGTTTGTTGTACTTGCAATCAAAGATTCAATGTTCCATGACCATTATCAGACTGGACAATGGCAGAACCATAGCAACAGACAGCATCTTCACAGTACTTTCGCTGACTAATACACTTCTACACCGCAACACAACTCTGCTTGACACCATAAGTAAAATGGGACTTCCACCTGCAGCTAAAGTCACCTCAGTATGGGAGCAATTCGCCACGCTAGTGTTTAGATCTGACAGTGCCGTGCTGACAGTGTATGCACCCAAAAAGTAGAAGCCTTTGATTTTAGTCTGTAACCTTATTTATGTACCATAATAAACTTTACAGATTATCTTTGACCTGTAATGCCACTTCTAAAGGTATACTTTTTTCCACCACTTCTTGTGCAATCTGGAATGCACAGCAGACATAAAAGTGAGATTAATTACTTATTTACAAAGCTAAATTACCTGTAGAATGTACCTGGCACAAACCAGACACTTAGCCTTCAGTCCAGGCAGGCATCCGTCAATTTCTTGTTTATCTTGATGTTGTTAATCAAGATAAACTGAAAGCTGCAGGTTTAAATACTGTATATTTTATATATTCAGAGGAATAAATAGTTTCAACAAACTACCACTGTAGAGTTAGGGATTACTCCCCAACCAACCAGCCAGCCAGCCAACCAATTCTAATGGGGTTAATGACACATATATGGCTTCCTGACAGGTGGGGCTTTAACCTTCCTAATAATGGAAACAAAACAGCACAAAAAAAAAGGTTAAAGGGAAGCTTTGCTCGAACAGGGATCCTTATTACTGATTCCTTGCAACTCAGCTTAAGAAATATATAGCATATTATCAATGTTCCAAAATATATGTACCCATTTTCCACGAGATGTTGGGTAAAGAGCCAAAAGGTTAAGGAACAAATTGAGCAGTGTGGAAGAACTGTACAAAAATTCAGACTTCATATATTCAATAACAAGTGTTTGCTCTATTATACCCATCACTGTTCTACAAACAATTGGAATCAGATATAACTGATTAACTGAATAACTGAGCCGAGCATTTTCCATATATGCCCTCCATCGTGTTTAGGACAAAGACATTTTTTTCTTTGATTTAATCCTCTGCTCCACAGTTTAAAATTATAAATCAAACAATTCAGACAAGATTATAGTGCACATTCCAGGCAGAACAGTAAGAGGAAGTGAAGAGCCAGGCAAACTAATGCTGTATTATTTCTTTCTCATGTTAACTGCAACTGCACAAAAACACCATTAATAATTGTGATGGACAAATTTGCTATTTTTTGCTATTTTTTTTTTTAAACTTTGATCTGTGGGAAAGCAAAACACAAAACAACCTCATTCCTTTTAGCACCTTATTTGTGTAGTTTTGCTGCCTATATTGTGGTATCCACAGTAATTATGTTAAGCAATAGGCATACTTGTTTTCTTCCGCCTTTTACGGTGTATAATGGGATTGTGGAGGATGTTATAATTGGTTGTTTTATTAATCTACTTTGGCATTATTGTTTGCATTGAGTTTATTGTAATGCTTCTTTGTACATCACTTTGGTGCAACCTCTGTTTTAAATGTGCTTTTATAAATTAATCTAATCTAGACTCTTACAAGGAATTCAACAAATGATACATATCAATATTCCCTACCAATTCAATTTTAACAGTAACAAAAAAGGGGGGAAATTCCAAAGCAAAATCCTAGCCTGAAGCCAAAGTGATCTTTAACTGTACTTTAGTCTCCTTGTTACAAAACATGTTTTCAAGGGCATCCTCGAAGTCTTAGGTTGTTCATGCATTGTAATTAGCTTATTTAACATTCCAAATAGAAAAAAAAGAAAAAACAAAAAACACTGGATCAAGTATGCCTAAAGGCACAATTCTGTATTAGCAGACCATAAAGTTCTAAGAAACATCAGAAACATTTTGTTTTACTTTTTGTTCTCGTCAATTATTAAATCAAACGGTCTGTGTAACACTTGACCAGCACTAAATTCTGCTTTTCAGTAGTTTAAAAAATGCAATTCAAGTATCTTTCAAAGTTTTCCCAATAGGAAATAAAGCTGCAGAAGTAGAATAAATATGATAGAAATCAATCCAGATCACAAATGGGATATTGTACAGAAAATCCAAGTGTTGTGTCTACTACGTGTTTACTACTATAATGGTAAAACATTTAAGTTAAAGTATATCTTATAATGACACCAGAATTACAACTTTAGTACTTAGGCAGCTTTTAATAATAATGGAAAACAAAGTAACAAATGAGTTTCTCTCTTAAACCACAGAAAACAGTCAAATATCAAGTGTCTAGTAAATTGGTAGAAATGGTTATCCTATAAAGCAACAATGAGCAAACAGCAATCTGCCAAGGATTTTTGTATGACCCACTTCAGTCAGCCATGGATTGATAGTGAACTGGTTCTACGGTATTACTATATCCATTTTCTTTCACTAGTTTGACAATCAATTCCATTGGAGCAGAAACAGGTTTTACATTAATCATCCCATAGTTCTCCAGCAGCTTTGTAATGTAGTGCTTCTGACTCAGCTGAAGTTGTCCCTTGTCAGCATCAAGTTTAATGTTGATTCCAAGGAGATAATGCAGACTTCTCTTGTCTTTCATCAATGTTTATAAAGATTTTTTTAATCTAATTCATATTGTCCAATATCTCTGTGAAAATTATCAAATCACCCACACAGATAACCACAATGGATAGTTCACTTGTTTTTCGGATGAACACACAAGTCTACATCTCTTCCTCCAAATCCCATCAATTTTATGCACTCACAAAACTTCTAATTCCAACATCGAGGTGCTTGCTTTTCAATTAACAGACCAAGTCTTCTTGACCCTATTGAAAAAATCCCGGTGGCTGCTGCATATACATTTCTTCATTCAGCTCAACATTCAGGAATGCAGTGACCATGTCCATCTGATGGACTACCATATTCTTGACTGATGGGAATCTAAACACAGGTGAGAAGGTTTCATCATTGTTAGTTCCATATGTTTGAGAGTAAATAGCCTATGCCACACTGTGACTTTTGAAGGGTTCTACTCCTCCTTTATGATTATGTTCATATTTGAACATCCACTTGCAATTTATTGCTTCTTGTTCTTCTGGTAGTTTCACCAGCTCCCACGTTTCATTTTTTATTATTGACACATATTAGGAATCTGCAGCTTTTTTACCCACTCCTTTCAATACTCAATGCTTAGAGCTTCCTCAGTTGAAACCAGTTTATCAACTTTAGCAACATGCAAAGAAAAGTGTTTTGATTGTTCTCATTACATCAGCATGTTCATGATATCTAGACTGTATTGAAGGTCTTAGTATTCACTGTGGTCAAATTTGTCTAGATGGATGGCTTTGCTTTAGCTGTTCCATATTATCAAGATTCACATCTTTTAACTGTGAGGCATTAGCTTCATCTGTTTTTTCCAGTTGACCAAAGTCTTGTTCAATTTTACGTCATATCAAAGGACGTTTTTCTGCGTATTTCGATTCAATTGTCCAAAACCCTTTTGCCTCTCACTATAGCTGACAAACCTCAGCTTCACTGCCTTTTTTTAAGCTTCTTTCTCTCAGCATCTGATAGATATGACGGTATACTATACGTCCAAACACTAATGAGAAAAACATCTGGTCTTTTGCCATGTCATCATACATATGTTGTTTATTCTGGTTTTATCACAGTTGTGGCAACATGTCTTTGCACAAATGTTGCTTTGTTGATCACCTCTGTCCAGTATATCTTGATGAGACCAGAATGTACAATCATAGTTCGAGCTGCTTTCACCAGTATGCGATTCATGCATTCCCCCAGATCATTTCGCTTTGGTGTACGAGCCACACTGACTCCTTCAGATTATGCTCAAATTGGTCCAAAATGTATTCCCCTCCACAATCTGTTCACAAAGGTCTTGATTTTGCTACCAGTTTGGCTTGTGACCATTGCCTCTAACACTTTAAATTTCTCAAACACTTCAGATTTTTTCTTGAGGAAATAGACTGCTGTGTAATGTGAGAAATCGTCAATGAAGGTCACATAGTGAGTGCCTCCAATTGATTCAGTTTGCAGTGGTCCATAAACACCACTGTAGCTGATGTGTTGATTTGATTTCTCCCACTGGCTTATTATATATCTGATGTATTTTCCCTTCAACATATATTCACAGAAACACAGTTCAGCATCAAGCGGAAAATCCATACCAGTTACCAGTTTATTCTTTATCATTTGCTTAATATCTCCCCATTAACGTAACTTGTTGATGTTACAGGTCAGCTTCATAGCAACACTGTTTGGCAACTGATGCTTGTTTAATCTCTTCTAAGCATCCTATTTTGCAATCAAAAAGATATATTTTATTCAGGAGTTGGCCTTCTCCAACAAGCTGACCTTTCTTGGTCTTTATCCAACACTTTGTATGACCAAATTGTATCACATTACCTCTTAGTGCTGTGCACAAACACTAAACAGATTGCACAACAGTTTCAGCACACACAACACTGATGACATTACAGTTTCAAAGTGTCTCCTTTTGTCTAATGGCGTGCTTATCCATAGGCAACTGTTCTGCCATCACCAAGTTCTACCTTTTCCGATTCAATAAATGAACAATAATCTTTCATTATTTCCTTCTGGAATGTCATGTGTTGAGTTGCTCCAGAATCTATAATGCAGTGTCCATTTTGTCCATTGCTGTCTGTTTGACCAGAAAACGCAACAAATGCATCCACATCACCTTTAGAATCAATGTTTTCACTATGTGTGGCAGACTTTACATGATGTTTTGCAACCCTAATATTGCTTTTATTTTTCCTAGTCTGACATTTTCTGACAAAAGCGGCCCTCTTTGTTACAGGTGTAACAATTTAATGTGTCTAATGCCTTATATGCTCTTTTCTCTCACCACTGTCCATGCTAAATCTTGAAATCTAGTTTCTGTTACACACACTTCCCTTTGCTTGTTGATGTTTTAAATCTTCATTGATAAAAGCACACTACGTCCTGCAGAGTGAGTCCTTCCCGAGTTTCTAAGGCAGTCACCAGCAACACATACCTATCTGGTAAACCGTTCAGCAGATAAATCATTTGGTCCTCTTCTGGTGCAGCTGCATTAATGGACTTCAATTCATATGTCTGGTCTTTCATTGTTTTTTTCTGTTTGGCCTGCACTTGCATATTTTCTTTCATTTGAAGTTTCATGAGCTGTTCCGGAAGAAATACAGTGGTACCTTGGTATACGTCCTTAATCCGTTCCAGATCCTTGGACTTATACCAAACAGGACTTATACCAAACTAATTTTTCCCATAAGAAATAATGGGAAAATGATTAATTCATTCCCATGAAAAAAAAAAAATCCTATTGTTATTGGCATATTATACATTGATGGGGTTGTATAAAATAATTTAAGCACTGCTTAATACTAAAATACATAAATACAAAAGCAATTAGATGAAATAAATGAAAATAACTTGTCCGATAACAATGAGTTTAATTTTACTGCACAGCAAAGGAGAGTGTTACAGCTCTTCCAAAGGAGCCTCTTCAGGCAAATGTGAAGCACTGCCATTGTTCTTCTTCTGGCAGTATTCAATCCAAATCCCTAAAGCAGATTCCATCCAGACTACTGCCTTATTACATCCACTTACAACTCGTTTTGCACCCTGGTTAAAAGGACACTGCGGCCGTAGATCTTATATTCCTTTCCTACTTTTAAATAAAAAGAATCGTAGCCTTCAACAAATCCAAAACGTTTACCTTTTCGGCAATCATTAACATCTTCTGTTTACACTTGGGAACGGCCCCTGAAGCAGTAGCAGATCGTTTTGGAGCCATAATGAAGGGCTTGACTATGCACAGAGATAAACACAAAAGAGCGAAAAAGTTAACTCTTTACACAGCGAAACACGTTGATGCTGAATGAGCGAGACGAGACTTCCTGGTTAACACTGCATTCAGCACGCAGGAACTTAACTGCGTGCTCTGATTGGTTAGCTTCTCAGTCATCCGCCAATAGCGTCCCTTGTATGAAATCAACTGGGCAAACCAACTGAGGAAGCATGTACAGGAAGTAAAAAGACACATTGTCCACAGAGCCCGCGAAGCAGCGAAAAATCCACGTTATATATTTAGTTATGCTTTCATATAAAATATAGTGAGGGATTACTGTACAGGTTAAAACTTTTTTTTTTTTGAAGGCGCGCGCCCGGTATAGCACACGTGTTATTCTAGCACACGAGTCGTATTCCAAACAAAGGTTGTATACCAAGCAAAATATTTCGCCTCTAAACAGGACGTATACCAAGTTGGACTTATTCCAAAGCAGACATATGCCGAGGTACCACTGTACCTTATTTGCAGTGGTGTCCCATTCACCGCCACAGCACTGCTCAGCAAAAAGTTCTCCACGCTCAAGGCTCTTTATTTGCGTGTGAGGTGCCTGGAATTGTATAGGGTAAATAATATGTTATTTGGAACACATGCATTTCATGTGTGTTCCATGTCTACAATGATCCTTGTAAATGTAGGATGACAGGAAATGTGACGCCATAAATGTTGAACACAAAAAATAAACTTTTTTCATGTTATAGTACTAATGACAAAATTTTGACATGAAATGCATAATGTATCAAGAAGTCCAAATATCAAAAAAACAGCTGCTTGCCCTGATCAACACATTTACAAAACAAAAGATGCTAATGGAGAGGTGCAAAGGAATTTAAGGTGGCCCAGGATTTTTTCGTAGGCTTCAGGGATTCTAGTGTTGAAGAACACAACCGTCATGGCTCCACCCTCTTCCTTTCTCCTTTTGGCCAAAAAACCAGATACGCAGAAACCAAAAACACAACTGATTATATTTTTACTCATGTACCTGTCAGTTATTATTCTCAACAGAAAGGATAGCAAATTTTACTACAAAGCAACAACCTCCTCAATGGAGTGTAGCTCTGCAGCTAGACTGTACTACTGGCTGAAGCCACTGTAAAGTGTGGAGTTCCATACTAGTTTTGAGATCCAGATAACTCTTGCGTAAGGCTATGTGGCTATGTACATTTAATTGTGCTATATCAATAAATAATAGTGGCTATATCTTCACCGCATGAACAAAAATCTTCAAATCATTCATTTTAATATACATAATGGAGACGAGACAATGATTTTCTCATTTAGACACATCGATTCCCGCAAGACGAGACATTGTGCCAAGAGATTTAACCACGTCCAGGGCCACAAATAAAAGACAAAGAGTAGATGACAAAGTAGAACGTCGTAAGGAATTCAAAAACATTGGAGCGGTACACATGCAGAGCAGGTTAGAGATAATGGAAGTACAAAAATTCGAAAATCTCAAAAAAACTATGGTAAAGATTGCATTAGCGCAAATAAACGGAAATTCTTACTCGATGAAATAACGGAACAGCAAAAACAGATCGAATATATTGTTTAAAATTTAAACTTTAAGTCAGAGACTTGTAGATTTTGTAATTCGTTTTGCCATCAGGGAAAAACAGTGTTTCTTCCCAGTGAAGAGGCATATCCGCGAGAATTAAAAGATTTGTTGTTTGCCGAATGTGAAATCCCGTGAGAGACAAATTCAAGCCCCACGAGACAAGACTTTATGCAAAGAGATTTGGAAAAGTCCTGCCCACATCTAAAACATTTACAACCATGCACACGGATTTAAACTTAAGTCGGAGACTTGTAGATCGTCTAATTCGTGTTGCCATCAGAGAAAAGTAGTGTTTCTTCCCAATGAAGAGGTGTATCCATGAGAATTAAAAGATTTGTTGTTTGGTGAAAGAGAAATCCCGCGAGAGAAAACTTCAAGCCCCGTGAGACAAGAGCTTATGCAAAGAGATTTGGAAAAGTCCTGCCCACATAACCACGCACACAGTTCAATCATTTCTCATTTGTGTGAATGCCATTAATAATAATAATAATACATTTTATTTATTTGTAGGCGCCTTTCTAAACATTCAAGGACACCGAACAATAGAAAAAACACAGATTATAAACAAAAGTGAAATACAAATGTTAAAATCAAAGAGAAAAAGCAGTCTTAAACAAATGAATTTTGAATTTAGATTTGAAAAGTGAAAATGATTCAATATTTCTAAGCTCAGATGGTAGCGAGTTCCAGATCTTACCATAGTGGTAAGATGGACAAAGGGGACAGTGAAGTGAATGGAGGAAGAGGATCTAAGGGTACATGAGAGAATGGCAACATGGAGGAGGTCAGACAAATATGGAGGGGCAAGGTTGTGGATAGACTTAAAAGTTATTAGGAGAATTTTGAATTGAATTCGGAACTGAACTGGAAGCCAATGAAGCTGCTGCAAAACGGGAGTGATATGGTGAATAGAGGGGGTTCTAGTAATGATGCAGGCAGCTGAATTCTGGACCAGTTGAAGCTTATACAGAGATTTGCGAGAAAGACCAAAGAAAAGGGAACTGCAATAATCCAGACGAGAAGTGACAAGGCTATGAACAAGGCTAGCAGTGGTGTGGGGAGTGAGGGAGGGGCGAATACGATTAATATTACGCAAGTGGAAATATGCAAACCGGGAGATGTTACTGATGTGGGACTGAAAGGATAAAGTACTGTCAAGGATGAAACCCAGACTCTTAAACCGTGGAGAAAGGGAGACAGAGATTCCATCAATAACAAATGAAAAATGATGAGAACCTCAGTTTTGTCACTATTTAATTTAAGAATATTTGAAGAAAACCAGGATTTGATTTCTGCTATGTAATCAATAAGTGAGGAGGGTGGAAAGGAAGCAGTAGGTTTGCTAGTGAGATAGAGCTGGTTGTCATCTGCATAACAGTGGAAGCTAATGTTATATTTATAAAAGATATTACCAAGGGGAAGGAGGTAAATAATGAAAAGGAGAGTCCCCAGGACAGAGCCCTGGGGGACACCTGAAGTAACAGCAGTGGGTTGGGATGTGAAAGTTTTATGCTGAACAAACTAAGTTTGGCCTGAGAGGTAGGATCTGAACCAATCTAGTGGATTGTGGGTAATGCCAATCGAAAATAATCTATTGAGATCAAGGAGGATGAGAATAGTAATTAAACCAGAATCAGCTGCCATAAGGAGGTCATTAGTAATTTTTATAAGTGCTGTTTCTGTACAGTGGAGGGGACGAAAACCAGACTGAAACTGTTCATACAGACTATTTTGAGATAAATGAGAATGAAGTTGAATAGCCACTATGTTTTCAAGAATTTTGGAAATGAAGGGTAGATTAGAAATAGGATGAAAATAACTGAAATTAGTCAGATCGGCACCAGGTTGTTTCAGTATTGGGGTTACTGCAGCAGTTTTAAAAGATGAAGGAACAGTACCAGTAGTGACAGAAGAGTGGATTATAGCGGAGATAAGAGGGACCAGAGAGGGGAGGCAGACTTTGACCAGAACTGCAGGGAGGGAGACCAGTTGACAGGTGGATGGCTTAGACTTACAGACAAGATCTGAAATTTCTGAGAAAGTAGGAAGCTGAAAAGAGGAAAATGAGTGAGTTGGTGGGTGAAATTCAAATGAAGTACTGGAGGAATCTGTACAGAGAGACTGATGGATCATCTGGATTTTTTTATTAAAAAAGGACATAAGGGAATTGCAAAATTCAGTTGAGTAACGGTGAGAAGGTAAAGAATCCGGGGGGTTGTGTGATATTGTTAAGCAGTGAAACAATGACTTGGTGTTGCCTTCATTGGAAGAAATAATGTGAGTAAAATAGTTAAGATTTAATTTGGTCAATACAGTCCCTGTAATGAAGTATATGTTTTTTGTACATCTCTTTGTGAACAAAGAGTCTAGTTTTTTTATATAACTGCTCAAGTTGCCGGCCTTTGGCCTTCAGAAGCCGAAGTTCAGGCGTGAACCAAGGAGCAGAAAAGAAGAAACAGATCTAGTTTTTAATGGAGTAACAGAGTTAAGAATACCATTAAGTCCAGTGTTATAGTGTGAGACCAGTTCTTCAGGAGTGGATAAATTATGAATGCCCATAAGGGAATCAATACTAGAGGAAAGAGAGTCTAAGTTAAAATTCTTCATATTACGGGAAGACATGAGACGGGAAAGCTTAGTGTTGGAAAGTGCAAGTTTAATATTGAATGAAATAATTTTCTTATCAGTTATGGGGAGTTCATCTGAACTACACTCAAGCGGGGTAACTACAGAACAGCAAATCAAGTTCAAGATATGTCCTTTGGAATGAGTGGGAAAATCAGTATGCTGCTGGAATCCAAAACTCTCAAGGCAGGATGTAAAGTCTCTAGTAATAGGGACATTGATATTATCCATATGTATATTGAAATCCCCCAGAAGTATTATGTTTGATGAAACAGTAGATAAGTGTGTAAGGAAAACAGCAAAGTCGTTCAGAAAGTCATTTGGTTTAGGAGGGCGGTAAACAGTTGCAATAATAGTAGGAATAGGTCCATTTAATTGACACACAAGATATTCAAAAGAACTGAAGGCAGGAACAGACAACAGCAAGATTTTCATTTCTCACAATACCTTAATGCGAGACCTCCTCCTCGGCCACAGCCACGGGTTGAGAGATGTAAAGAAACCCCAGGAGAATGGATTCGTTAAGTTGGGAAAAGTCATGAGGTTGTTGTCATGTCTCAGTTAGACAGAAAATGTCAAACTTATGATTAGTGAGGAGATCATGGATGAGAGGCCCCTTGCTCGTGAGTGACTGGATGTTCAGCAGACCGAAGTTGACAACGGCGTTATTGCATTCAGCAACGGTGTTGCCGACCGGGCTAGGCTGACTAACACACTGTGGTCAGCAGCTCTGCCTAAATTACGTGGAGGACATCAAGAACTGGACCAGCTGGAGTTTATTATTTTTGAACTGTCAGCTTGGATCCTCAGGCAGGACCCGCGGTGGATGCATCTCCGATGGGGGAGGAATACAATGTCTGGGTGGAGATACAGGCCAGTCAGCAGAGGCTTGGACAGGTGAAAGCGGAGTCGGAGTAGCTTGGCAGCCGAGTACTGAAGCAGTCCTGTCGCAGGTAGGATAGCGAGCGACAGGAGGGACGAAACAAACACGAACCAAATAAATATCCTACTGGTCCACATGTTAAGTGAAGACACAGACAACTTAGATGTCCGGAGAACAAAGCCAGGTGAGTTTCAAAGCGGGGATAGGCCTAATAGTCCATACACAGCCAAATCAGCAGTCAAGCTAGAAATCAGTCTAGCTTTAAATGACTGAAAAATAAAACTCAATGAACATTTCTTGTAGAGAGAAAGAAACGATATTCGCTCATTGGCAGTTATACGTTGCGTTATCACAACGTAATTCCAAACACAGAATCAAAATTCAATGCGATATTGATGAAAAGGTAAAAGCGAAAAAAGATTGAATATATGGATGATATTAAAGTATATAGATATTGTTTGGCTTTAAACTTTAAGTCGGAGACTTGTAGATCATCTAATTCGTGCTGCCATCAGGGAAAAACAGTGTTTCTTCCCAATGAAGCCTATCCATGAAAATTAAAAGCTTTGTTGTTTGGTGAAAGGGAAATCCACATCCGCGTGCAGCAGAGAAGTAGCTGGCGCATAGTGGATGTTGGCGAGTGAAGCCCCCCAGTGTGTGTGTGTGTATATATATATATATATATATATATTCGACTGAAAACTGTTCTCTGTCAATTAAATAATACGAAAGAAAAGATTGTGGGATTTAGCCACGTCTAAATATTGGACTGTCAGGACTATTTTCCAGAGATATCCAAAAATCTACAGGGCACAAAATAATTATTTCTTACTGCACCTTGCACCAAATAAATCTACTGTATACACAAACATTTTGAAAATGTCAAATGTTTATCCGCCAATCACCAAACTTGCCAATTTCTTTCTATCTAGAGGACTGAATCATCGTTCATTTATGGAAAGTGAATATGGTGATGCTATTTTTTCAACATTTTTAAACTTTACGATTATTAATTTATATTGTTCTTTGATGATTAATTGAGACTTTTATCATATGTTGAAACCAAACAGTCCACCTTATAAATAAACAATTTTTAAATTAATAAATTAGGTTGCTTGTTTACAGGAGTTGTGACCGGTATGGATTATTTTTTGGTTTTGGTCCACTCCAAAAAATGTTGCTCATCACTGCTGCTATACAGGATGGGGAAAAATCGGCCCAATCAATTTCATAGTCGGCGAGTAATTTATTGTTCCTTTAAACATTTTACTGGTTTAAATAAGTGACTTTTTATTCTCCTCTTATGTTGCATTCAGAAAAGTGCAATAGTATGAAATTTACATTAATAAGAAACTAAGCATTTTTTGCTATAGCTTAACTCTGGCATGTTATTTTCTTTTTGACTTACTTTTTTCTGCTCTCTTAACTGTATCCAAATTCTGACAATTAAAGGAGGACGCAAGACACAAGTACAAAGGACTGTGAATGTTAAAGGGCAACAGCTATTTAAGTAATATCCACTTGTTTAGTTATTAATACAGAACAACTTAACCTGAACATTAAAAAAAGAAAATATTTGACATCAAGATATGAAGAATATTGTATATCATCATCTAACACAAATAAGTGCTTGTCTCATCCAACAATCATTTACTAAGATAAATAACACAAGAAAACAAGGAAAAATTCGTAGGGACGAAAACTTGCAGCCACAGAGTGCAGGAATGGAGCTCTGTAGATTTAGTTCCCATCTCTCTCCTTGAGGCACAACCACCATTTCATATGTTTGTTAAATTCAATCAACAGCACATAGCTCACATTAATGGGATATTTAGCAGATAAGTATGCTATTTTGCCAACTGTGGGTTCAAGATGTAATATAAATATTTGAAGATAAAACAAGAGACACACAAAATGTTTTCTTTACATCTTATTAATTTTGCTTAAAGGTGGCTTCCTTCAGAGTTAAAAGGGAAATCCAGTGAACAGCTTAATGGGCACCTGGTACCAAAACTACATGCTTAAAGCATGTAAAGAAATCTTTAAAAAACAGTCTTGTAATGCATATTTAAGAAACTATTCTTGTGCAAAGGCAACAAGTGGAAGATTGTAGTAAAATATCTTACAAATATATGAAACTGATAGGTCTAAATGTAAATTAAATCCAGAGTGCAAACAGCAATTGGTAATGCTGAAGGAAACTTTTAAGTTACATTTAATTTGGGATTTCTACTTGTTATAGTCAAGGAATTGTATTGGGTCTTTCAGAGTAGCTCACACAGTACTATTATCTTAACAAAAATTATATGCATCTGGCAACAAATTTCTTATTCCAACCCCATTCCTGACCTCGCCCATCGACAGATCTGTGAAAACAAGGAATGATTTACTAACTCATTCTGAAGCAAAACCTTTGCCCCCCATACCCCCCTCCCAATAACAGAACAACTTACCATGTTTCACTGTAGATGGAGAAAATTACATTTTATCCCACATTCCCTAGAATACCTGTAATAAATGCATATTGTTATAACTGAAGTAATCCTTTTTCTTTTGAAGAGACTTACACTTGTTACTCTACGGTAGATCTGTGCTGCATTATGACACTCTGAGTACGGGTACTCGGAAGTAGCCATCTCCAACATACACATCCCAAATGCGTAAACATCCACAGACTCGTCATATTTCTCCTCATACATCTCTGGGGCCATGAACTCAGGGGTACCTTAAATTAAAAGAACGATTCAGACTCTAAGTGTCTTAGAGAGCACAGAGCCGGCTTGCTCAGCTGCCTCTACTCACCGAAGGAAACAAGGATGGTGATGACCTGTGAGGAAAGAGAAAAAAGTGGAGGCAAAATAAAAAAAAAAAAGAGGAAGGGAAGTTCTTCTCAGTTAGTCTGAATTTAACGCTGTACAAGCTTCCCTCTGCAAGGCCTTTCAAGATAATGTAACAAACCTGAAGATGGACCATCTAAGCCAGCGGAGCCTTGTTTTGAAAATTAAAATACTAACTGCTCAGTACTGATGGAAGTAAAGCAGAAAAAAAGAAAACTATACAAAATGACAACAGAACTAGGCTTCTCTTAAAGAGATAAGGTTTCACATTAATTTGATGTGTACACATTTCACCTCCTGCTGTTAGTTCAGAGAATTAGAAATCCAGCTGGTTAGAGGAAATATTTACTTCCCCCTTGGTTGAAGACAGAGACTGAAAGTAAATAACTAGCTATGGAGCAACAGAAAAACTTACCTTCATTATTACTGAAAGGGAAAAACGTCTAGATTAAGGTAATCCATAGCTAGCTGTTGACCTTTTGCTACCTGGAAAGTTTTGACTGATGGGCAAAAAGGCCTTGCACAGAAAAACTGAAAAAAAAATCCTTTGCAAAATGGAATTTTTCTTTAATAGTATGCATTGTGCTAAGGCCACTCACCAGAGCCTTGTGCTCACATACTTACTGTTGGAACTGCAGTATATAATTATATCCTTACTGCAGATATATGGATAGAGCTGAAGTAACACCCTAGAGCCAAAATTTACTTAAAATGCAAAACAGAAACAAAAAATAAAGGTTGATTAAAGAAACATTAGGCTGCATACGATGATGAGACAAAATAATCGAATTACATGACCTTATTTCATGAGTGAAAAGGGAAAAATAAAAAGAAAAGACTTTTTAAAATCAAACCCCTTAATGGAGAATGAACAATTTTTTTGTAAAGCAATAGATCAGACCAGAGTTTTTAAAAACACAGCTTAATAATAATCAAACAGCCTAAATGAATGAATAGTAATCTCTCAAACAGTTCTAATTCAAATGCTTATACCATAATCTTCCAAATGAACCTTTTGCCCCCCATGTGTATGTATGTATTGTGTATACACACATATTATATATATATATATATATATATATATATATATAAATACATAAATATATATAAATAAATAATATAAATATATATATATATATATATATATATATATATATATATATATATATATATATAAAATAAATAATATAAATATATATATATATATATATATATTTATATATATAGTGTTCAGTACTAAAACAAAATGTCACATTTTAAATTATGTGTTTTATGAAGGTTATATTCAAAGCAAAGAGACCAAATCAGGAGTTTCAGCTCAAATCATTTTATGGGAACTTTGATAAAAGCATGCTTTCCAAAAACACATTACATATTACAGACATTTATGTCCAAAATATAGTATACAAGAAGAACGGTATCTCTAAATAACTCTAGTATTTTCCTAAACCATATTAAAAAATGTGGTCTGACATAATTAACACTGAACAAAACCATGTTTCAGCCGTTCAAAACAGGAAAATGTGAGAATTCAAAATACATTTTAAATTCTCATAATCTTCTGAAAGCTACAATTATCATTTAAAACCGAACCTCACATATGTACATTGTAAAAACTCTATGGAGTTTCATTATGAGAAGATTCAAGTACAGATTGAGGTTAAAGATAGACATACCTATAACACTCTTTGCAAATGAAGCTCGCTTTAAAGTGGCAAGACCAAGATCACCAATCTTGACTGAGCCAGTAGGACCAGTAATGAAAATATTGTCACACTTCAGGTCTCTGTGGATAATGGGAGGTGTCCTTGTGTGCAAGAACTGCAGGCCCTTCAGTATTTGTCTACACCAGCTTCTAAGCACTTTAATCTTCATTACCTTGAAGCGCTTCAAATACCTGACAAAAAAGGTAAATAAAATTAATATTGATACCAATTATTACAAAACATGCAAAACAGACTAAAACCTTCAGTAGTTTATTAAATACAATATGACGCTTCATTACAAGTATTTCCATACAAAACCAAGCACGTTACAGTAATCTGAAGACCCTCTACTCAGTAGTGATGTTTCAAAAAATTAATGGCCTATATTTAATTTATTACCATCTATTAAACACAACACATCAGTATTTACTGTTAGCCATAGTATTATTAAAAACACCCAACAAATTAGCACAGACTTGATGTCCTTTCCTAAAGCCATGACAACCATGTAACCAAATATGTAGGACTTTCAGTTGAAAAAAAAATCTAGCACCACAGTGTCAGTCAACTGTGGAAAATAATGCAGGCTTTAGGCAGTTCCACTTAGACAAAAATTTAATCAGCTGATGTATAATATGAAAAATGATGATAATAAAATGTGTAATCTTTAAATAACATCAATGCCATGAGGCATAAAATATATAAATATTTAACAATTAATTGAGTAAAAAGTATTTTAATGGCTTCCTTAGAAGTTGTGTGTTCCTGACATAGCGGCTAAGTATCCTTCAGAATTTTAAACTTTAAAACATATTCAAAGAAATACATATTTTAATCTGAATCAGAGTAAAACATCAATCCTTGGAATGATCTCAATCTTAGTACAGAGGCCCTGGCAACTCTAACCCCCAAGTTGTTACTATAAGCTAGTGTTGTACAGTTAGTCATATCTCTCTATTATAAAAAAAAAAAAAAATCTTAGGAGGAGACAAGACTTTATTCCCTGCAACAAGATGTGATCTTTTGAAGAGAGACAGAGAAGACAGAGAGACAGTTTCACATCACGTGAGACGGTCAAGTCACATCATACTTACAACCTTTGGAAGCAAGTCCCATAAGACGGTGACTTTTGCAAGTCACGCCCTACTTACAACCATTTTCAAACAAGACCACGGTCATCTAACCTCTCAGTTGATAGAATGCTTTTGGCAGACACACTTCCTGTGCTCTCAGCTCTTAAAAATTTTATACGTTCTAGATGACACATCAATGACTAAGCGAAGAAGAAAGAGCAGCACAACGAAAAGCGACCCAAGAGTGTCGGGAGAGAAAAGAATGCAATAAAGAAAGCAAAAAAGAACAAAAATAATCTATATGCAAATTCTGAAAATAAGGAAAGTAATAATCAGCCTGTCACGTGAGACCAGACTTTGTGCTAATAGATTTAACCACGCCCTGAGCCGGAAAAAGACAAAATAGGACTTCATAAAGAATTCAAAAACATTGATGTGATACACATGCAGAGCAGATTAGAAATAATGAAAGTAGGAAAATTCGAAAGTCTCAAAAAAATGATAGTAAAGATTGCATTAGCGCAAACAATTGGAAAATAGTACTCGGTGAAATAACGGAACAGTGAAAAGAGATCGAATAGTGTTTGAGGATGTCTGGGGGAGAAGAAAGAAAAGGCAGTGAGGCAAAAGGACATCTGCTGTACAGGCTTTTAAACGTTCAAATCGCCGCGCAAGATGCAGATCACGCGGCTAGGCAGCAGCAGCAATCCAGCAGCTGACTAAGCAAAGAGGAGGTTAGAAAAAAACCCACTGTATTTGTTTCCCATTGTATTAATGTTTTAACAGGGGTTTCGGAGGAGCGACCACGTCTCCTTGGGGTGCACCCAGACTGCCTCTTCACAATGGCGTGTAGTGCTGGCTGGGGTTGATTATGGCTACCATGATACACAAACCCTGAAAAGTGACAATTCCTGCATTCCCTTTAGTACTCCCAGATTATTAGAGACCAAACATTTCCAGTTACAGACGGCTCTAAACAACAAACGAATGTTGTAACCCATTACAGATACATTCAATAAGAAAAGAGTTCATTGGTGAATTCAAGGGACTTGCATCATTGATCAGACCATGCTGAATTCATGTTTTGGTGCCTAATCCTATATCTTATCCTATATTCAATATCTTTTAAAAAAAATTACGAATTTTGTTCTCTTCTGTTTGCAACATCTCCAGCAAAAATGAGAAGTGTAAGTAATGTTCACAAGATTATGTCACGCATCTGGCAGCATTGTTGTTTTCTACAGTGGGCTCAGTTACAGAGAAAACACACTTTCGCATAGGCAAAAGTCAGAGACGTGCTGGATCAACTACATTCATGCACAAACTCTCATATCTAATGATAAACAAAGTGATTGTTTGATGCAATCTACACTACTTAACCTGACTAAGATGCTTGCCTGAAACAGGCCCACCCCTTTGCAGGGGCAAAGAAATCTAGAGATTGGTTCCCAAACTTTATACCACATTGTCTCAAGCTCCTCGAAGAGGCACCTAGTAGAGAGATAAAATAATTTAACACTAGAAATGTCACTAATATCAATGCCGAACGCTGTGTTTTTAAAACTTTATCAGTGTGCATGTCACATTTCTGTCCTACTTTGATTTTTCCTATATTGCTGCATTTTAAATGATGATGATGTTTCAACTTTTGTTCATAAAATGTGCGTAATGTTGAAGGACCAATGCAAAGTAGCACTTGACCATAATCAAGCAACCTTTTAAAAAGAAAAAAATATATAATGAGCTATATTTAAATACTGGCATGTGTAATGAAGTACATACACACACAATTGTATGTTTTGAATCACATATACGATTTGAGGGCAGATGCGCACACCTGTAAGGAAAACCAATTATTTATTCTTACGCTTGCATACACTGTTACACCTACCATGTCTGTGACAACATTACAAGTGAGCTGCACTCACTCACGGATCACTTACCTCACAACGTGCTCTCTCATGGGTTCACTTTTCCCCCACGTAAAACAGATGCTGGCTGTACATTTCATATCATGACAATTTCACGGCTACATCAAACTCCTACCACACTTTGTGCATAACTGTATAATACATTACAAGTAAAGGAAGGCATACCCACTGATGAGCAACAGCGTTATAGTCATAGTGGAAGTCTCATTTACTGCTCCAGTTCTTAGATGTTAAACAGGCCTCACAGAGCATAATGGGGCACTTGTTAGGTCTGCCTAAACTGGCCACATGCAAATTTTCACTGAGAAATTCTGTAAACAAGGTCACTTGTGAACCCAGAAAATTTGCTACCAAAAATGCTTTGACAAATTTCTTTGAGCAACACTAGCTACTATCCAAATACCTACTGAACTTTCAATATATGTTAATACTTTTCCATTTAAAGGATAATTGTGACATTTTTTAAGTCCAAGTTATTTTTTCACAAACGTGGTATGTATTAAATTGCCACATTAGTCAAGTGGCTTTATTGTCATACCATCCATATACCATATCGCAGCATACAGTGGCACAAAATAACATTCCCAAGGACCATGTAGCAAAATATACATAATTGCACTGCATATAAATTCACTACTAGGGGCAGATCAGAGAGCGGGGGGCAGTACAGAGTTCAGAGTCTGGATTAAATTGCATTCTAAAGTGAAGCATATTTTTAAATGCATTGTTTCAAGTTACTTTTAAAATATTTAAAATGTGCTTTACTTTAGAAAGCAATTTAATGTGGCAAATTAACACATACTGTGATTGTGAAGAAATAACTTCAACTTGAAAAATACCAAACTTATTCTTTATTGATTTCACAACTATAAGGTGGTTTTTAAATTAATTTCTCAACCTTACACTACTGTTATTTAAGATTTCATCCTGTATTTTGATTTTACATACATATGCAACTTTTGCAGCACAAAACAATCTTAATCTTATATTTACCATATTGTTTAAATGGTAAGTGGTGGTTATGGCTGTTTAAATAGAAGTAACACTTATTTTGAAGAAGAAAAAAGGTGGTTGGATTATACTTGCATTTAATTTCAAAATTAGTTTAAAAATCCAATGACAAATACAAGTACCCTGTATTTTAATGCAAACAATACAAAAAGAAACAGTATTGTTTTAAACACTACAGTTTTAATTTTTTAACTAATCTAGCACTAAAGCGGTTCCCTAGAAAACTGCAAAACTGAGGTCTGACTACACTGCGCATGTACAATACAGAATGTGCAAGTGACAACGATAATATATACTTTCATTTTAGTGCTATTAATTGAAATTAATAATCACTATTAAAATATTAAGGGCAATAATCATTAATTATGAATTTTTGTGATAATTTTGCACTACTAATATATGTAATGCTAAACACAATAACAAAATAAGTAATTGAATCAGGCATCAAAGATGAGATTAAATAAGTATGTATGAATAATAAATGATCCAGGAGGTCTTGCTCATAAATAGTAAATGCATTGGTATTGGGATGATGATAAATTGTGAAACCTTAAAAGAAAAATCCATCCATCCCTTATCCAACCCGCTATATCCTAACACAGGTTCATGCGAGGCTGCAGGAGCCAACCCCAGCCAACGCAGGGCAAAAAGGCAGGAACAAATCCCCAGGCAGGGCATAAGCCCACCGCAGGGCACATCGTGCGCACACACACACACACACACACACACAACCCAAGCACACACTTGGGACAATTCAAGATCACCAATGCACCCAACCTGCATGTCTTTGGACAGTGGGAGGAAACCAGATCACTTGGAGGAAACAAAAGAAAAATCCTTTTTTTTTTTTTTAATAAAAAAAAAAATCCCAGAAAATAACAATAATGCTCATATCATGGACCAAAGGTCTTTTGATAAGTCATGAAAAGTACCGAAGCTCAGAGGTAAACTGAAATAAGGCTTCATGACAGTAGACTCTCAACATGCCATGAAGAATTCGTCCTAGAGTATAACAAACAACAATAGCTGTAATACCAGGGAAATAATTAGTGAAATCCGTGAGCCCTGAAAATATCAAAAAACTGGTTCACATGATTTATTTAATACATAAATTTTGGAGCATCTGAATTAAATAAACAAAATGCATTTTATACAGTTCAAGTAAATTTTACTTCTTAAATAATTTTAAGCATTATTTAAAAAAATACTAAAATGACATATGCACTGGTGTACATTTTTTTTTAATTTACTAGATGTTCTTCAAGCATTCAAGACAACAATAAACACTTTCTACTAAATGTGTTCAAATAAAACTTCTCACAACTAATACTTTGTGTCCCCCACACACATTATCAAAACCAAACACAAGACTGCCACAGTAACAGCTAAATAGTTTTGCAGAGTCCATACTTATTTTATTATTAGTATTTATTGGTACTTGGTACTGGTATTTTTAACTATTTTTATTTTGCTGTAAATCTGGATCTACCACTTATGTAGCTAAAATAGGGACATAGTACATTAAACATAAAGGCTTAAAGTGAAAAATCATATTAGAAGAAAACATTGTTGTATTAACAGTACTTTGGTGAGCATGTGTTCATTTCTAAATAATTTCCAGCTTTAATTTGACTCCTTCATTAATCAAGCAAGGTGTTATTTCCCCGTTTGTGTGTTTTCTGTCAATCCAGAAATAATAAGCTGGTTATGCTAAATCTTTACTGAACAAAGCCAGAATTTAGATACATAATTATTATTTTATCTTTTGCTTTGTAGCATTTTATTCTTTTTAATGTTCTACTTATTTAAGCCACTATTTACTAAAAAGCACAAAAAAAATCAGTAACACTGAATTTGTTTCCCTTTAGCACTGAGTGTGTTACCTCAGAGTCTGCTATGTAGGTCATTAATTATCAGCATTTGGATATAATTATTGGAAGCAAACTCCAAAGAGAAAGTGATTCAAAAAGAAACTGACAGAGTTAAGCACTTATGTTTAGAAAGGAAAAAAAAAACACATTATAAATATACAGTGAATGAACTAGTGCATGCTTCTGAATGTAAAATAAGAGAAGCAGTAAAAAAAAAAGACAACAATTAGAAAGTTAAACAATGAGTGGTCATTCCATCAAGAATCACCCAATTCTGAAAAAAGCTGTTGCTGAATAGTTTATAGCTGATTGATGGCTACAATTTTATTTCATTTCTTCCCCTACCCTGCTTCCTGCTAGCCCCCCCTTTAAAAATGGCAGCCATCACCATATTTTTAGCATTTGGCAGCCCTTGCAAGATTTCAAATATTTCCTGAAAAAACTAAAATATTTAAATAATTCAAAAAAGATTTTACTTAGCATAAACTGAGAATTTCTTTCACTCACCATATGTTCCTAAATTAATTTCTGCATATTCTTTTCTTTAAAGCTCTTTAAAAATTGATGACTTAATATTGATCTTCACTAACATGAAAAACAGAAAAATTAGAAATTGTGAAAATGGTTTTTCATTCATTTTCCCAAAACTCCAAAGCTGAAAAAAAAAGTTCAATTTTCACAACTTTTTGAGGTCGTGTCTCTCTGTTTTGAGACATGGGACATGACAAGTCCAAGAGAATATTGGTCATCAGCATATACATAACACTGTTTAAAGTAGTAACATTATAAGTATGCATTATATTCATTACAGGTTCAAAAAACATACCCTTTAACAAACCAGAACAATTCTGTTTACATAACTTTTAAGTATAAAAGTCATTGTGCATGAACTGCTGAGAAAATGTTGCTTATTACTTTTTTTTTTTTTTTTTTAATTAAAATTACTGTGTGTCTGGATATTTCAAAGGGGTATCTATCTTTCCTTGCAACCTCATTATGACAAGTTTTCACTATTCATCTGTTGTATTTTTAATAATTCATGATTTTAAAAAAATAAGATGGAAAGTTTTTTGTTCTGAATAATGTTAGCCTGCGTGAAAGGCTGTACAAACTTTTGAATTATAAAGGGCTTTCCCCTTGATAGTTAAGACTTCTTAGTTCTAAATGTCAACATGACCATTCTTCCACAAGATGGAAACTGATACTATTAATTTCAGCAAGCTCTCTCCATGTGGATGTACAAACTAACATACAAGGTCCAAGTAATCTGATATGATCATTATGCAAGTTATTTTCTCTTATAATTGCCTTATATTGTTAGCCCAACCCAAGGGTGCATTCTGCTGACATTCTTTTTTGTGTAACATTAAGATCCAAAAGAAGATGCAACACAGTTATTACGACCAGCCATTCAGTAATCTTATGACCTATGGATAGAAACCTTCCCTGAATCTGCTTGTGCGAGTGTCAATATTCATGTAACATATGTCAGAAATGAAAAGTAAAAAAGAAAAAAAAAAAACTTCACTCTATAAATGTCTGAGGTCTAAGAAAGTAAAGAAATTAGTGACTTTTTTTTTTTAACGGCAGCTGAATAAGGGATGATTACTCAAAAGAATTTAAAGTATCACCTCTGATGTAGATGGGATTGTGGGTATGCATTAAAAAGTGTATAAAAAGCTCCTTAGTTTTGCTGTTGGCAAGTGTTAGACTAGAGATGCACGATATATCGGGAACTGTATTGTTATTGGCCGATGTTCATTAAAAATGACAACATCAGAATCAGTCAAGATGTGTACATTTTAATGAATGCAGCTGACCAATATAATTCGGGCTTGCCAGCACTATCAGTTCACTAAGTAATTAAATTTTGTTTTCATTAAGCTGCAGAAAAACATGCATGCAAGTACTGCTCCTTGCACTGCACTCAAGTCAAGTTGGGGAGAATGCACTGGTACAGTGCATTGCCGCACCCACTACACGACAAAACAACTTAGGATCCCGGTTGGAAACTCTCCAGGCAGACACACGGTCCATTCCCACTCTCCGAAAGTGACCCACTATCTGCCGCAGCCAGTGGTGTGAAAAACTATTTGCCCCCTTCCTGATTTCTTATTCTTTTGCATGTTTGTCACACAAAATGTTTCTGATCATCAAACACATTTAACCATTAGTCAAATATAACACAAGTAAACACAAAATGCACTTTTTAAATGATGGTTTTTATTATTTAGGGAGAAAAAAAAATCCAAACCTACATGGCCCGTGTGAAAAAGTAATTGCCCCCTGAACCTAATAACTGGTTGGGCCACCCTTAGCAGCAATAACTGCAATCAAGCGTTTGCGATAACTTGCAATGAGTCTTTTACAGCGCTCTGGAGGAATTTTGGCCCACTCATCTTTGCAGAATTGTTGTAATTCAGCTTTATTTGAGGGTTTTCTAGCATGAACCGCCTTTTTAAGGTCATGCCATAGCATCTCAATTGGATTCAGGTCAGGACTTTGACTAGGCCACTCCAAAGTCTTCATTTTGTTTTTCTTCAGCCATTCAGAGGTGGATTTGCTGGTGTGTTTTGGGTCATTGTCCTGTTGCAGCACCCAAGATCGCTTCAGCTTGAGTTGACGAACAGATAGCCGGACATTCTCCTTCAGGATTTTTTGGTAGACAGTAGAATTCATGGTTCCATCTATCACAGCAAGCCTTCCAGGTCCTGAAGCAGCAAAACAACCCCAGACCATCATACTACCACCACCACATTTTACTGTTGGTATGATGTTCTTTTTCTGCTGTGTTCCTTTTACGCCAGATGTAACGGGACATTTGCCTTCCAAAAGTTCAACTTTTGTCTCATCAGTCCACAAGGTATTTTCCCAAAAGTCTTGGCAATCATTGAGATGTTTCTTAGCAAAATTGAGACGAGCCCTAATGTTCTTTTTGCTTAACAGTGGTTTGCGTCTTGGAAATCTGCCATGCAGGCGTTTTGCCAGTCTCTTTCTTATGGTGGAGTTGTGAACACTGACCTTAATTGAGGCAAGTGAGGCCTGCAGTTCTTTAGACGTTGTCCTGGGGTCTTTTGTGACCTCTCGGATGAGTCGTCTCTGCGCTCTTGGGGTAATTTTTGGGTCAGCCGGCCACTCCTGGGAAGGTTCACCACTATTCCATGTTTTGCCATTTGTGGATAATGGCTCTCACTGTGGTTAAGCTGGAGTCCCAAAGCTTTTGAAATGGCTTTATAACCTTTACCAGACTGATAGATCTCAGTTACTTCTGTTCTCATTTGTTCCTGAATTTCTTTGGATCTTGGCATGATGTCTAGCTTTTGAGGTGCTTTTGGTCTACTTCTCTGTGTCAGGCAGCTCCTATTTAAGTGATTTCTTGATTGAAACAGGTGTGGCAGTAATCAGGCCTGGGGTGGCTACGGAAGTGAACTCAGGTGTGATACACCACAGTTAGGTTATTTTTTAACAAGGGGTAATTACTTTTTCACACAGGGCCATGTAGGTTTGGATTTTTTTCTCCTAAATATTAAAACCATCATTTAAAAACTGCATTTTGTGTTTACTTGTGTTATATTTGACTAATGGTTAAATGTGTTTGATGATCAGAAACATTTTGTGTGACAAACATGCAAAAGAATTAGAAATCAGGAAGGGGGCAAATAGTTTTTCACACCACTGTATATATACGTGTATATCTACAGTATATATATATATATATATATATCTACAGTATATATATATATATATATATATATATATATATATATATATATATCTCATAAATCTATATCTATATATCATATATCTATATATCATATATCTATATATCACAAATATCTATATATATCTAATATACTCGTATATCTATATTATATGGTTTCGAACTTCTTCCACTTACGGATGATGGAGGCCACTGTGCTCATTGGGACCTTCAAAGCAGCAGAAATTTTTCTGTAACCTTCCCCAGATTTGTGCATCGAGACAATCATGTCTCGGAAGTCTACAGACAATTCCTTTGACTTCATGCTTGGTTTGTGCTCTGAAATGAACTGTCAACTGTGGGACCTTATATAGACAGGTGTGTGTCTTTCTAAATCATGTCCAATCAACTGAATTTACCACAGGTGGACTCCAATTAAGCTGCAGAAACATCTCAAGGATGATCAGGGAAAACAGGATGCACCCAAGATCAATTTTGAGCTGCATGGCAAAGGCTGTTAATACTTATGTACATATGCTTTCTCAACTTTTTTATTTTTAATAACTTTGCAAAAATCTCAAGTAAACTTTTTTCACGTTGTCATTATGGGTATTGTGTGTAGAATTCTGAGGAAAAAAATGAATTTAATTAATTTTGGAAAAAGGCTGTAACATAAAAAAATGTGGAAAAAGTGATGCGTTGTGAATACTTTCCGGATGCACTGTATATATATGTGTGTGTATGTGTATATTATATATCTATATCTATATATCTATATATATATATATATATATATATATCTATATATCTATATATCTATATATATATATATATATATATATATATATATATATATATACACACTCACCTAAAGTTATTAGGAACACCATACTAATACGGTGTTTGACCCCCTTTCGCCTTCGGAACTGCCTTAATTCAACGTGGCATTGATTCAACAAGGTCCTGAAAGCATTCTTTAGAAATGTTGGCCCATATTGGTAGGATAGCATCTTGCTGTTGATGGAGATTTGAGGGATCATCCAGGGCACGAAGCTCCCATTCCACCACATCCCAAATATGCCCTATTGGGTTCAGATCTAGTGACTGTGGGGGCCATTTTAGTACAGTGAACTCATTGTCATGTTCAAGAAACCAATTTGAAATGATTCAAGCTTTGTGACATGGTTCATTATCCTGCTGGAAGTAGCCATCAGAGGATGGGTACATGGTGGTCATGAAGGGATGGACATGGTCAGAAACAATGCTGAGGTAGGCCGTGGCATTTAAACGATGCCCAATTGGTACTAAGGGGCCTAAAGTGTGCCAAGAAAACATCCCCCACACCATTACACCACCACCACCAGCCTGCACAGTGGTAACAAGGCATGATGGATCCATGTTCTCATTCAGTTTACACCAAATTCTGACTCTACCATTTGAATGTCTCAACAGAAATCGAGACTCATCAGACCAGGCAACATTTTTCCAGTTTTTTTTTTTTTTTTTATTTTATTAATTTTATTACAATCAATACATAGCAATCAATTTTTACAAAAAAAAAAATTATGCTAAGAACAGATCGATCCCCACCCTTGAGAGAGAGAGCAAGCCAAACGTGTAAAATTTAAGGCTTTTAAAAATACCTAAATCAACAAATTCTCTGTGCTTTATAAACTTATTTCAAAATATTACTGATTAGATCCTGCCATGTTTTGAAAAAAGTCTGCACAGATCCTCTAACTGAGTATTTGATTTTTCCAATTTTAAATAATATAACACATCAGTTTCCCACTGACTTAAAAGAGGAGAGTTTGGGTTCTTCCAGTTTATCAGAATAAGTCTGCGTGCCAACAGTGTAGTGAATGCAATCACAATTTGTTTGTCTTTCTCCACTTTAAGACCCTCTGGAAGAACCCCAAACACAGCTGTTAATGGGTTAGGAGGGATTGTGAGTCCAAGACTGTCTGAGAGGTAATTAAAATTTTTGTCCAGAATAATGTTAATTTGGTGCAGGCCCAGAACATGTGACCTAGTGAGGCTGGGCTTTTGCAGCGTTCACAGGTTGGATCATGCCCTGGAAACATTTTGGAGAGTTTTAGTGAGACAGATGTGCTCGATATATAATTTTGAGTTGTATAATTGTATGCTTTGCATATGGAGCTTGAGTGAATTCTCTGCATTGCTACTTTCCACTCCTTTTCTGATATATTAATTGAGAGATCATTTTCCCAGTGTCCTCTTGGATCTTTGAAAGGAAGGGATTGTAAAAGGATTTTATATATTGTAGAGATGGAGTCTAACTCCTTGAAATTGAGCAATAATTTTCCAGCGTGGATGAGGGTGCAAGATGAGGAAAATCTGGAAGGTTCTGTTTAACAAAGTTCCTGATTTGAAGATAGTGAAAGAAATTTGTAGCTGGAATGTTAAATTTGGAATGTAATTGTTCATAGGATGCAAAGGCGTTGTCTATATAAAGATCTCTAAGCAAGTTAATTCCAAATTTTTCCAGATATTAAAACTGCATATGTTTGTGAGGGTTGAAAGAGGTGGTTCTTTTGCAGGGTGCCACAGAAAGAAGCTTCTCCGTCTTAAAATGCTTTCTACATTGGTTCCAGATTCTAAGTGAGTGGAGCACAATTGGGTTATTAGTGTATTGCCGATAGCGTGTGTTTATTGGAGCACAAAGCAAGGAATACAAAGAAGTACTGCAGGATTTTACTTCTATTGCGGTCCATGCCTGTGTATGTTCTTCTATTTGTGTCCAGGTTCTTATCGACTGTATATTTGCGCCCAGTAATAAAACTGGAAGTTAGGTAGAGCCATACCGCCTTCTGCCTTTTGTCTTTGTAGAGTCGCTCTTTTGATGCGTGGATGTTTAGAATTCCAAATAAATGAGGTTATTGTTGAATCTAATTGCTTAAAAACGATTTATTAATGTATATTGGTATGTTTTGAAATAAAAAGGAGCTTAGGAAGAATATTCATCTTAACAGTGTTAATTCTTCCAGCTAGTGTGAGATGAAGGGTTGACCATCTATGCAAGTCTTGTTTAATTTTTTCCATGCAGACACGAAATTTTGTTGATAAAGAGCTTTATGTTTACTTGTGATGTTTACCCCGAGGTATTTAAACTGTTCTGCAATGATAAAAGGAAGGGTGTCTAATCTAATATTATATGCTTGCGAATTCACGGAAAGAGTACACTTTTATTCAGATTAATTCTGAGACCAGAGAGCTTTTGAAATTCTGTGAGTGCTGCTAAGACTGCAGGCACAGAATTTTCTGGGTCCGATATATACAGTACCATGTCATCTGCATATAATGAGATTTTCTGTTCCAGTCCTTCTCTGCTAATCCCCTTTATCTGATCAGTATTTCGACAATGTATTGCCAGTGGTTCAATGGCAATTGCAAACAGCAGTGGTGACAAAGGGCATCCTTGTCTTGTGCCACGTTCTAGTTTAAAGTAGTCTGAGCAAATGTTATTGATGCAAACTGAAGCTTCTGGGTTAGTATACAGTAATTTAATCCATGCACAAATGTTGGGCCAAACCCAAACTTCTCCAAAATAGTAAAAGGTATTTCCATTCAATCATGTCGAATGCTTTTCTGCATCCAATGATAATAATATTTCTGGGGTGTTTGATTTAGTTGGTGAGTATATTACATTAAACAGGCGTCGAAGATTTGAAGATAAGTGTCGGCCCCTAATAAATCCAGTTTGGTCTTGTGATATTACTGAGGGGAGCACTTTCTCCATCCTTCTAGCTATGATTTTAGAGAGTATTTTAACGTCGTTATTCAGAAGTGAAATTGGTCTGTATGATGCACATTGTAATAAGTCCTTATTTTGTTTTGGAAGACAGTGATTAGTGCTTGGCGAAAGGTTTGTGGAAGAGATTGGTTATCTCTGGCTTCTGTAAATGTTGCTAATAGGAGGGGAGCTAGCTGAGCGGAGAATTTCTTGTAAAACTCTGCAGGGTAGCCGTCAGGGCCTGCTGCTTTTCCACCTTGGAGTGACTTTATAGCATCCAGTAATTCTGATAATGACAGAGGTTTATCGAGCTCCTCCACACTAATAGCGTCAATTTGTGGTATCTGTAATTTATCCAGAAATGCATTAGATTGTATATTGTCTTCTTTAAACTCAGTAGTATATAGGGATTTATAGTAGTCTCTAAAAGTGTACATTATATTTTTGTGTTCGATGATTTATTCTCCGTTCGTGTTAGTAATTACCGAGATTGCGTTGCGTACATCTTGCTTGTGGATTTGTTGCGCTAAAAGCTTATTAGCTTTCTCTCCATGTTCATAATAATGATGTCTGGATTTGTAAATTAGTTGTTCGGTTTCTTTAGTTGTCAAGAGGTTTAATTCTGAATGTAGAGCCTGCCTCCTCTTATTCCAGTCTTCAACTGTCCAATTTTGGTGAGCTTGTGCAAATTGTAGCCTCTTTTTCCTATTTGTAGTGGAGATGAGTGGTACCCGGTGGGGTCTTCTGCTGTTGTAGCCCATCTGCTTCAAGGTTGTGCGTGTCGTGGCTTCACAAATGCTTTGCTGCATACCTCGGGTGTAACGAGTGGTTATTTCAGTCAAAGTTTCTCTTCTATCAGCTTGAATCAGTCGGCCCATTCTCCTCTGACCTCTAGCATCAACAAGGCATTTTTGCCCACAGGACTGCCACATACTGGATGTTTTTCCCTTTTCACACCATTCTTTGTAAACCCTAGAAATGGTTGTGCGTGAAAATCCCAGTAACTAAGCAGACTGTGAAATACTCAGACCGGCCCGTCTGGCACCAACAACCATGCCACGCTCAAAATTGCTTAAATCACCTTTCTTTCCCATTCTGACATTTAGTTTGGAGTTCAGGAAATTGTCTTGACCAGGACCACACCACTAAATGCATTGAAGCAACTGCCATGTGATTGGTTGATTAGATAATTGCATAAATGAGAAACTGAACAGGTGTTCCTAATAATCCTTTAGGTGAGTGTATATATATATATATATATATATATACTAGCAAAATACCAGCCATGCAGGAGAAGTAGTGTGTTAAAGAAGTTATGAAAAGAAAAGCAAACATTTTAAAAATAGCGTAAGATGATTGTTAATGTAATTGGTTTGTCATTGATATAAGTGTTGTTGTCATATCTGTCATATCTATCTATTTATATCTATCTATTTATATATACAGTATCTGTGTGTATATATATATATATATATATATATATATATATATATATATATATATATATAAATATAAATAATATAGCAAAATACCTAAACAGCGGAGAAAAAAGAAAAGGAAACATTTTAATAATAGCGTAACATGATTGACAATGTAATTGTTTTGTCAATGTCATGAGTGTTGCTGGCATATATATATATATATATATATACATACACACACAGACACATATATAAACATATATATACATATATACAAATATAGATAGATATATACAGTTATATATATATATATACATATACACACATACATATATATACACATACTGTATATATACACACACACATATACATACTGTATATACAACATATACATATCTACATATATACTGTATATACACATATATATATATACAAATCTACATATATATATCTACATATATATATATTAGGGGTGGGACTCGATTAAAAAATTAATCCAATTAATTACAGGCTGTGTAAGAATTAATCTTGATTAATCGTATGTAATCGTTACACATAAATTTGCCCCAAATCGTAAATGTTTTTTTTATTTAAAAGCGGTTTTAGTGGGCTTACAGAATCAAATAATAGACATGGACATGAATATTGTAAACTGAAGCTGTTTTAATTTCTGAATAAAAAGCCTTTAAACTGCATTTGAATTCAAAACAGAAACAAAAATATCATCCCTGGTTAAAATTGTGCAGACTTAAAAATAAAGTAGTAGTTTAAGTACTTTAAGTAAATTTTCAGAATAGTATTGTCTTTAAATAATAACAACCAAAATTTCACCATAAAGTGCAGTTTTTCTTCTTAAAAAAATAAGTCAGAAACATAAAAGGTAATTTGACGAGCTTACTCTTTAAACTCTGAGTAACATTAGCCAAAATTATTTTGTACATTAGGCTAAAACAGTGTGATCATTTAACATTTTGTAATTAGATGTATTTAGAATTACTAACGGTCACGGAAGTCCAATGATCCCCAGTAAGAGCCACAAAGTCAGCTTTCTGTAATGCATCTAATTTTGCTTGCTTTTCAGTGTGCACAAAACCATGCTTTTATCAAGGCTTACTTTCGGGTAGTGAAATGATCAGTCGTAGGAGCGCGCTTTATTCCGACTCTAACATTTTTGTAGCTGTGATGTGTGCATCAGTGTAATGGATGTACCAGGAAATCATGCATTGACAAAAGTTCCCGTTTGCTTGGAATTGAAAGTGTGATTAAATCGTTATTTTTAGCCGCGTTATGGAGTACATGCATCGAAGCTTCTCAACTGTGCTTGTGCTAAGAAAGGGAAAATTTTCAAAATAACGTAACATGATTCTGCGTTAACCTAATATTTTTTCATACGTCCCAAACCAAGGAGATCTGAAGGTAAAATGAATCGGTAGCGCATTACATAGTCAGTACATCCACTCTGGAATCGAACCTCGAATGTCGGCGTTAGAGGCTTAAGACTCTACAATTAGCCACAGCGTGTGGCTTGTCTATGCTAAAGTATGTATTGTAGATCGGGTTATATATATACAGTAATCCCTCCTCGGTCGCGGGGGTTGCGTTCCAGACCCCCCCGCGATAGGTGAAAATCCGCGAAGTAGAAACCATATGTTTGTGTGGTTATTTTTATATATTTTAAGCCCTTATAAACTCTCCTACCCTGTTAACATTATTAGAGCCCTCTAGACATGAAATAACACCCTTTAGTCAAACATTTAAACTGTGCTCCATGACAAGACAGAGATGACAGTTCTTTCTCACAATTAAAAGAAAGCAAACATATCTTATCTTCAAAGGGCGCCGTCATAAAGGAGCGTCAGGAGCAGAGAATGTCAGAGAGAGCTCGCAAAGAAAAGCAAACAATCAAAAAATCAATACATGCTTTTAAGTATACAGAAGCACTGCAATAAAGCGGCATTTTGTAGAGGAGCGTCTGTGCCCTCTGTGCAAACAGCCCCTCTGCTCACACCCCCTCCGTCAGGCAGAGAGAGCGAGAAAGATAGAGAGAAGCAAACAAGCACAGCACGTGAAGTATATCTTATAGCATTGAGGCGTTTTAGTTAATATGCAATACATGCTCTGATTGGGTAGCTTCTAAGCCATCCGCCAATAGCGTCCCTTGTATGAAATCAACTGGGCAATCAAACTGAGGAAGCATGTACCATAAATTAAAAGACCCATTGTCCGCAGAAAGCGGCGAACCAGTGAAAAATCTGGGATATATGTTTAGATGTGCTTACATTTAAAATCCGCGATAGAGTGAAACCGCGAAAGTCAAAGCGCGATATAGCGAGGGATTACTGTACATTTATATATATACCCGTGTATCACAGTGGAGAAGTAGAAGTTATGAAAAAGAAAAGGGAACATTTTAAAAATAACGTAACATGATTGTCAATATACAGTAATTGTTTTGTGAGTGTTATTGAATGTTGCTGTCATCAAGGATTTGATTATCATTATTTCTTTCAATCAGGCTCGTATTTGTAGGATGTGTTCAAGTTACATTCCGTGTTTGTCAATCGTTGTAAAGATAAGAGGTTTCATTCATCGATTAGTTCCTTACTGCATCAATAAACAACTCGTCTTCCTTTTTATCTGTGATGTGACAAACTGCATGCACGGGTTTTTTTTTACGCTGTCTTCCTTTAGCGGGACATTCACTTTTTCCACCGTGTGCTTTGTTTCCGCAGTAGCTGCACTTATGAATATGATTGTATGTATAAGACGCTTCATATTTTTTTGCTGCCTTCTCAATTGTGTAATTCGGTTTTTGTTCAGCACTCTTTGGAACTCTTGCTTTTTGTCTGTGCACTGCGTCAGTTCACGTGAGCCGCTTGGTGCTCTTGCATCGATGGTTCCCAGCTGTACTGGTGCCATCTCGTGTAATGTCAGCTAAGACCCGGCACTTAAAAGTTTCTCTCGCAGTTTCAATGAGTTTGTGCCAAACACCACCCTGACCATCTCATCTTCCTCTGCATAAGCACAGTCCTTCACACGTGAATATTTACCGGCAGTGTTTGTATTGGATTGCCGCTGATGGGCTGACCTTATATGGGCAGGCACTAAATTACGAACGCTAGTGGCAGCCTGTCTATGAACTTAATTTAATATAAACTTACGGTTCACGCCGTGCTTTGTTTCCGCAGTATCTGTACTTATGAATATGCTTGTATGCATCATTTGCTTCATAATGTTTTTCTGCCTTCTCAATTGTGAAATGGCGTTTTGTGCTCATCGCTTGAGTTCTTCCTTGTTCTCTACGTACTTACGTAGGAAGTGATGATGTCACACGAAACTCCGCCCCCCGCGGCCATCTCCAACTCAAGACTCCATTACATTATATGGGAAAAAATAGCTTCCAGTTATGACCCTTACGCGTAGAATTTCGAAATGAAACCTGCCCAACTTTTGTAAGTAAGCTGTAAGGAATAAGCCTGCCAAATTTCAGCCTTCTACCTACACGGGAAGTTGGAGAATTAGTGATGAGTCAGTGAGTGAGTGAGTGAGTGAGTGAGGGCTTTGCCTTTTATTAGTATAGATATATATATATATTTACACACACACACATAAACATATATATATATATATACATATCTATACATATACACATATATACATACATATATATATCTACATATATACACACACATATATACACACACATACATACATACATACACACGCATATATACACACAAATACATATATATATATATATACATACATACACACACACACATATATAAACATATATATAAATATACATACATATCTACATATATACACACACAGCTATTTCGTTATCAGTGCAATACGCTGTTTGTTAAAACAGTTGACTCCGCTCTTACGTGCAATAACAAATCAAATCATTCAGTTGTCTTTGCTCATATGTCATTTCAGAGCTGGACGCCTGGCATCTTTTTTTGGCCACAAGTTCGTTTCTGTTTGCTGTGAGGTTCTGTGTTGTGGAGATTCTCAGGATGGATTGCAGGTGCTCATCAGTGAGGCGACTCCTGTGTGCTGTTTTGTTAGTCTTTATCACTGAGAAGAGCTTCTCACACAGATATGTGCTACCAAACATGCACAAGGTTCGAGCCGCATGTAGACGGACTTTTTTTGTTCTTCAAAGTCACCAAAGCGCCGTGCAAACTCAGTGTGCAATAACTCTAGCTCCGCAATAACTTGCAGCATCATAAGGTAGACTTGATTACTTAGCGGTAAGTGTTAGGCAAGGCAGCTGAAGCGCTGCATTATGGGATCTGTAGTTTATTGTGTTACCAGCGCTTCATATACCCGGGCCATTAATAACAATAATACGGTATAAAAATGATCTCGGGCGGATATAATTACACGCCCGGGCCGGATGTGGCCCGCGGCCCTTGAGTTTGACACATATGAACTAAATAGAACTTGAAAAGATATATTTTTTTCAAATGTGATCGCAATTCAGATAGAGTTGGCCAGCACTACAGCCTGCATGCCTCAATGAGTCATCCTCCCTCGCTCTTACTTTTTACCGTTCATCTAATGAATACACGAGTATGGCTTTACCAAAACAATCATTGATGGCGAATAAAGTATCCATTATTAGTATGTAGATCGGGATATATATATATACATATATATATATATATATATATATATATATATATATACCAGCGTATCATGCGAGTAGTGTGTTAAAAAGCTAGAAAAGAAAAGGGAACATTTTAAAAATAGCGTAACATGACTGTCAATATACAGTATTTGTTTTGTTAGTGTTACTGAGTGTTGCTGTCATCAAGGATTTGATTATCATTATTTCTTTCAATCAGGTTATATTTGTAGGATGTGGTGTGTTCAAGTTACATTCCGTGTTTGTCAATCGTTGTAAAGATGACAGGTTTCATTCATCGATTCGTTTCTTACTGCATCAATAAACAGCTCGTCTTCTTCTTTATCTGAGACCTGACACACTGTATGCACGGGTTTTTTTTACACTGTCTTCCTTTAGCGGGACATTGACTTTTCCAACGTGTGCTTTGTTTCCGCAGTAGCTGGATTTATGAATATGCTTGCAAGTATCAGACGCTTCATATTTTTTGCTGCCTTTTCAATTGTGTAATTGGTTTTGTTCAGCTCTTTGGAACTGTTGCTTTTTATCTGTGCACTCGTCCAGTTCCGTGAGCCACTTTCGGTGTACATGCATCGAAGTTTCCCAGCTGTGCTGGTGCCATCTCGTGCTATGTCCATAGCTGTATTTAATGTTACCTTAGTCCTGGCACTTAAAACTTTCTCTCGCAGTTTCGCTGAGTTTGTGTCAAACACAACCCTGACCATCTCATCTTCCTCTCCATAAGCACAGTCCTTCACACGTGAATATTTACCCGTGGCAGTTTGCTATTGGATTGCGCTGACGGACGGCCTTATATGGGCAGGCACTAAATTACAAGCGCCAGCGTAACCTGTCTATGAACTTAATTTAAAGTGTAGGTTTACATGTGCTTTGTTTCAGTAGCAGAACTCATGAATATGGTTGTATATGTCACTTTCGCTCGCTTCTTATTGTTTTGCTGCCTTCTCAATTATATAATGCATGTTTTCTTCAGCGCTTTTTTGAGGTCTTCCTGGTTTTCTATGTAATGCGTGATTACGTGGGAGGCGTGATGATGTCACACGAAACTCCGCCCACGGCGTTGAAGCTCATCTCCATTACAGTAAATGGAGAAAAACTGCTTCCAGTTATGACCATTACGCGTAGAATTTCGATATAAAACCTGCCCAACTTTTGTAAGGAAGCTGTAAGGAATGAACCTGCCAAATTTCAGCCTTCCACCCACACGGGAAGTTGGAGAATTAGTGATGAGTCAGTGAGTGAGTGAGTCAGTGAGTGAGGGCTTTGCCTTTTATTAGTATAGATATATATATGTATATATATGTATATAGTTCAGCTCGAAATCCATGGGGGCGGAGTTTCGTGTGACATCATCACGCCTCCCACGTAATCCGTGAACTGACTGTCAACGCAGTACGTAGAAAACCAGGAAGAGCTCCAAAAAGCGCTGAAGAAAACATGCATTATATAATTGAGAAGGCAGCGAAACAATAAGAAGCAAGCGAGTGACACATACAACAATAGTCATGAGTCCTGCTACTTCGGAAACAAAGCACGGTGTAAACCTAAAATTTAAATTAAGTTCATAGACAGGCTGCCACTGGCATTTGTCATACCCACGGGTAATGCGGGATACAAGTTTAATGAGAGGACGCAGAGTTTTGATCACTTTGTAACTAAGTTAAAATTGCAGGTGAAGGGCTGTGCTTATGCAAATTCTGAGTGACTGTGTTTGTGGAGGATTGACAGTTAAGGCGGGTGGGGGAGTCACGTCATCATCTCCCCTCCCATTCACCTCATGTCAATCTGAGCTGAGCTCCGCAGCTAACGTAGTGTTACGGAAGCGAGTTTGTGACACTGCCACCAAACACTCACAGAAAAATCCAAAGGTTAATACACACGCTGTCTCTACAGTTTCTCCACACTGAATCCTCCAGGCACTACTTACAAAAGGTTACATTGACAATCATGTTACGTTATTTTTAAAATGTTTCCTTTTCTTACCACAAGCACAGTTGAGAAGCTTCGATGCATGTGCTCCATAACGCGTTAAAAAAAATCACGCATTTAATCACACTTTGCATTACAAACAAAGGGGAACTTCTGTCAATGCATGATTTCCTGGTACACAGATTACATTGATCAGCGCTTCCTGATTCATTTTACCCTCACACCCGCTTGGTTGGAGAAGAATTATGAAAAAATGAGGTTACCACAGAAAAACAGATCACCAATTGAAGCTTTATGAATAATCAATTCGGCATCAATAATTGTTTTGGTAAAAGCCATACTCAGTGTAATCCTCTTTCCATTTTACAATTTTTCCGCCACTAGCCAGAACGGTAAAAAAGTAAGAGCGAAGCGAGGGTGACTTATTCAGTTCAGGCAGGCAGGCGACAGTAACTTGAATATATAAAGTCACTGTCGTAATATATAAAGTCAAAACTTGAATATATAAAGTCAGCGCTGGAATATATAAAGTCATTCCCAAATATATAAAGTCAAAACCTGAGTATATAAAGACGGCGTTGGAATATTCCTGAATATTTAAAGTAAGCGCTGGAATATATAAAGTCAAATCTTGAGTATATAAAGTAAGCGCTGCAATATATAAAGTCAAAACTTCAATATTTAAAGTCAGCGTCGGAATCTACAAAGTCAGCGCTGGAATATCCATCCATTTCCCAACCCGTTGAATCCGAACACAGGATCACGGGGGTCTGCTGGAGCCAATCCCAGCCAACACTGGGCGCAAGGCAGGAACCAATCCCGGGCAGGGCACATGCATCATTTTCAAAACATTAAACAAACAGTGTTTTTTTGTATTTATTTTTCTGAATACGTTTTTGTTAACTTAGTTCAGTTCAGAGTCATTTCATTCAATAGATTTTGACTTTCACTTTATATATTCAGGAGTGAGTTTATATACTCCGACGTTGACTTTATATAATCAGGAATGACTTTATAATTTCCGACTCTGACTTTATATATTCAGGTTTTGACTTTATATATTCCAGCAATGACTTTATATATTCAGATTTTGACTTTATATATATACCGACGCTGACTTTATATATTCAAGTTTTCGCTTTATATATTCTGACGCCGACTTAATATATTCAGAAAATCAATGTATTACATATATATATATATATATACACATATACATATACATATACATATATAATATATATATACTGTATATATACTGCTCAAAAGAATTAAAGGAACACTTTTTAATCAGAGTATAGCATAAAGTCAATGAAACTTATGGGATATTAATCTGGTCAGTTAAGTAGCAGAGGGGGTTGTTAATCAGTTTCAGCTGCTGTGGTGTTAATGAAATTAACAACAGATGCACTAGAGGGGCAACAATGAGATGACCCCCAAAACAGGAATGGTTTAACAGGTGGAGGCCACTGACATTTTTCCCTCTTCATCTTTTCTGACTGTTTCTTCACTAGTTTTGCATTTGGCTACAGTCAGTGTCACTACTGGTACCATAAGGTGATACCTAGACCATACAGAGGCTGCACAGGTAGTCCAACTTCTCCAGGATGGCACATCAATACGTGTCATTGCCAGAAGGTTTGCTGTGTCTCCCTGCACAGTCTCAAGGGCATGGAGGAGATTCTAGGAGACAAGCAGTTACTCTAGGAGAGCTGGAGAGGGCCATAGAAGGTCCATAACCCATCAGCAGGACCAGTATCTGCTCCTTTGGGCAAGGAGGAACAGGATGAGCACTGCCAGAGACCTACAAAAATACCCTCCAGCAGGCCACTGGTGTGAATGTCTCTGACCAAACAACCAGAAAGACTTCATGAGGGTGGCCCAAGGGCCCCATGTCCTCTAATGGGCCCTGAGATCACTGCCCAGCAGCATGCAGCTCGATTGGCATTCGCCATAGAATACCAGAATTGGCAAATGCACCACTAGTGCCCTGTGCTTTTTACACATGAGAGCAGGTTCACCCTGAGCACGTGACAGAAGTGAAAGGGTCTGGAGAAGCCATGGAGAACATTATGCTGCCTGTAACATCATTCAGCATGAGCAGTTTGGTGGTGGGTTAATGATTGTCTGGGGAGGCATATCCATGGAGGGTCACACAGACCGCTACAGGCTTGACAAAGGCACCTTGGCTGCCATTAGGTATCAGGATGAAATCCTTGGACCCATTGTCAGACCCTATGCTGGTACAGTGGCTCCTGGTGCACGACAATTCCTGGCCTCATGTGGTGAGAGTATGCAGGCAGTTCCTGGAGGATGAAGGAATTGATACCATTGACTGGCCACCACACTTTCCTGACCTAAATCCAATAGAACACCTCTGGGACATTATGTTTTGGTCCATGCAATGCCACCAGATTGCACCTCAGACTGTCCAGGAGCTCAGTGATGCCCTGGTCCAGATCTGGGAGGAGATCCCCCACAACACCATCCGTCATCTCATTAGAAGCATGCACCGATGTTGTCAGGCATGTATACAAGAACACAGGGGCCATACAAAGTGCTGTGTACAATTTTGAGTTGCTGTAATTAAATTTTGGCAAAATGGACTAGCCTGCCAAATAATTTTTCACTCTGATTTTTGGGCGTCTTTGAATTCAGGGCTCTGTAGGTTGATCATTTTCATTTCCATCAAACGATGTGGCATCCTTTCGTTCCTAACACATTACCCAGTCTATATCAGTATAGATATCCAGGAGGATTTCTTTTTCCCATTGAGATCTGATGCGTTTTCAAAGTGTTCCTTTAATTTTTTTGAGCAGTTTATATATAGATATATAGATATATAGATATAGATATAGATATATATATATATAGATATGAGAACAACATTCATATCAATGACAAAACAATTACATTAACAATCATGTTACTTTACTTTTAAAATTTTTAATATTTTAAACTGTGTGTATATGTATACATATACTTCTTCTGAAATGGATGGCAAACCCCAGCAACCTAGTACTGTCCCAGCAATCCAGTACTGTCTCACTAGGTAGCTTCGGTGGTTGCCACCAGGTTTGCTCGGTGAAAGATAAAGGCACCAGCTTTAAGTGAGCCATAAAAAGCTGTCAAGATCACAGCTTTTCACTGCACAAATGGATTATAATTACACACGTGAGATTACAGTTTTCTGTGGATTTATATTCTTGTTCTGTGCATACTTGTTCTTGTGATTTCATCTGGGCCAGAAAATGTCTTTGTCTGTGGGAAGCACTAGAAACTTCTACACATATTCACATACATTGGCATCAGGGTAGGACAAAACTGGACATAACTTTCAGGATACTGTTAATAGGGGATTTCATTTCATATCCACAACACCGTAATCAGTATTTGTGAAACAAACCATGTCACAAGTGTTTATTTTTATGTTGGATTTGTTTTCTCTTTGCAATATCAATCATTTCTGTTATTTACTACTGTAAATACATATAAATTTTATTAACAAAATTTTGTAAAAAGTTCACCTCATGGCAGCCAGTCTTACACACGTAATTTGATTGCTCAATGATTTTTTTATTTAGTGCAATAAACTTATAATTTACAGTAATCATGGGCCCAAAATGTATTTGCATATTTTCACATTCACAGGGGTCCTGTGTCTCTAACCCCCATAAATTGCAAGGAGTTACTGCATTCTAAAACATTTGCAACTTCATTAAGACTTACGAGAGCTCAGAGGTTCGAGTAATTAGGTTATGTGCAAACCAAGAGAAAATTTTAAAACTTCTCTCCCCAGAAGCATTTCTTTCTATTACTGCTAAAAGAACCAATTAATTATGTTTTAAACATACTATTGCAAGGTTGCAGAACTGTTTTCTAACATCTGCTATATTGCTCTTAAATGCAGTTTTCTGGCTAGTACTGATTAATCCAGTTTACTGTAATGACTATTCATGCCGATAATTAGCTTTTCCAAGATTACCAAAGAAATGCTGTTGTATTTTTTTTGTGTTTTCTGTGATGTGAGAGTTAATTAAAAATAAATTTTGCTCCTTTAAACTTGGCTTTGGTTTGCCCACACAGGAGCAAAAGTAGCTGGGTGTTTGGAAGGTGCGCTTGGAAAAGTTACTTGTACATGTAGTTGTTCTTTTATTTGTACTTGAAGTAGCGAAGAGGCAGGGCAGAAAGCAGCAGTAAATGATATTGGCATCTGTAAGTAAATAACTGCGTGAAAGCAATAAATAGTTAATAAGTAGCTGAAACAGATTCCTTAGTTAAAAAAAGGCTGCAGCCGGACTGGTCAACGGTGCGTAGGTAACGGCCAGCTTTAAGACACAGATCAGGCACATGGGGCTCTAGGAGCAGATAAGGTAGTAAGAAATTGAGCAGCAGATATCCACTAAGCAAGTTTTATTTATTTTAGAGTGAACAGTTTCTTAGCGCTCTGCAGGTAAAGCAGATAATTGGGCGAAAGTGTAGAGTTCATTAATGTAAGGGTTTATTAATAGTACAGGGAAATACAAACAATGCGAGTGGAGAGCTTTTAAGTAAGGAATAAGAGGAGTGCAAAGTTAGGAAAACAGAGAAGAGAAAAGTAAAGTTAACCTCATAGAAAGACAAACAGCAGGCAGATGAGAGGAAAAATATTACAGGAGCTTAAGGGGATAGAACATGTAAAACAGCAGTAGCAGTTCTGTTATCTAATTTCTTTGGCTTACATTTTTTTTAGTTTTACCATTTAAGTTAAATCATCTACCCCAAAGTTAGAAGTGTCAAACCATTTTCAGGTCCTTGCGGAGCTGGATGGTGTCTCTGATGATTCTGAGGCGGTAGGCAGTGACCATAATATAATACAGTTCTCAGTTTAACTTTGGTAGGGCAAATTTTGAGCAGATGCAGCAAAGTCTAAAGGGGATAGACTGGGATAAACTTTTAAGTGTAGAGACAGTCAAGGCGCAGTGAAGCAGGTTTAAAAATCTTTTACAAGTAATTCAGTACAGGTACATACCTAAATTTTCAATTAATGGAAAATTAAAAAAAAACTCCACAGTGGGTTAATAAAGAGTTAAAAAGGAAGTTGAAAAGGAAAAAAACAGCTGTATAAGGTATAAAAGACTGGTAATTTCAAAGTCAACTGTAGGGCTTATGAGAATTATAGGGCAACCATAAAGAAGGACATTAGGGAGGCTAAAATACAGTTGGAGAGAAATATATCAGATAAGGCGAAAGATGACATTAAGATTCCTTCATACTAAAATACTAGTATTTTAGTAGTAAAAGAACAGTCATGGAGGAGGTGAAGTGCATCAGAAGTAGTAAAGGGGGATTAAAAATTACCAGCAGTAAAATAGCAAATGCTCTAAACTTGCATTTTTCTGAGGTCTTCACAAGTAAGGAAGTGGATAACCTCCCAGTGGTAAACGAGACTACTAAAGGATTTAGAAATTATAGAGGGAAAAGTACTGCACAGATTAAATAGGCTGAAATCAAATCACCAGGACCAGATAATATTTACCCTCGAGTTCTTAACACTAGAATTACCAGAGCCTGCAAGAAAACTTGTAAATCCAACCCATCTTAAATCCGTTCACACCTCTCAGTCAGCGTCTTTTGTCCTGTAAATGTGTCGATTAAGACAAGTACAAGCAGCCTACTATTCCACCCCCCGGTCGCAGAACGTTCACAAAGTTCTCTCAGCTCATCCCTTGATTGAGTTTTGATTTTGAGTTTTAGACTGAAAATAATATATAATTATTTGGAACACAACTACAGTAATCTGTGTAAACACATTGTTAAAACAGAAACTCTTTCATATTTTAGCAATAAATGTTACAAAATGTAGGCATAAACTATAGAATATGTGAAGCCTGAAGTCCAAAGATCAAATAAACACTTTCACAAAAGGTTCAAGCACGATACAACAGCTTACATGGCGTAGCGGTAAGATTTTCTTACTTGTAATCAAGAGTCCAAGGTTCGATCCCGACTGCCTCCAATATTTGCCGTTTTCTGCAGTGAGCTGCACTTATTGTTAATATTATACAGTACACACATACATTTGGTTTGCGTCGGTAACAGACCGTGTACATTTATAGTATTTATAGTTACCTCTTCTTTTTTTTTTCACTTTTATTCTCTCAGTCACGATCACCATACATACTACCACCCCAGGGATCTGATGCTGTTAGTTTTTATTTGAAACTGGGAATAACTGTAGATGTGAGTGGTGTCTTGAGGCAATGAAACTGGACATTCGCTGATCTGGAGGGATAAAAGCTGACACACAAACGCTGTTGAATCTGCATTATTCGTATCTCACTGTCACTTTATTTTTTTTATTCAATTTTATTGAGTGTTCCTGCTCATGCAGAATTAGTATGCACCTTATGGTTTATGATGTTTAAAAAAAAAATATCAGAGACATAGATATATATATTAGGAATTATTCATTTTATGACCTTTTATGAGGTCAGTTCAGCGCTATATGCAATCATCAAATTCAAATGTTAACAGTTCACACACACGCAAGGACCGTCCTTCCTACATTTACAACATGTGTACCTGTTGCAATGCGCACACTTCTCACTATGCTGTGGTTTCTATTACACACCTGAAGGAAAGACACAATATATGTGACATTTTGAAGAAATCATTTTATGACCTGAATAGTACCAATCAGAAAACATCATTGCACTAATGCAATATTATTTGAAAACGAGCAGCATCAGATTGGGTGTGAATTTATGCTGGCGCTGTTACACACTTCCCCAGGAAAGTAAACTGAGTCAGTGTCAAGTGCCCTTTCAATATAATAGAAACCACAGCATAGAGAGAAGTGTGCACATTGCAACAGGTACACATGCTGTAAATGTAGGAAGGACGGTTCTTGCAGCACGGAGAAAAAAAAGAAAGAGACTAATATATTGGGTATAAATTTATGGTACTTGTAAAACTAGGCTTTTTCAGTTTTATTCTCTCAATCACAATCTAACACCCCTCACCCCCAGCCCCAGCCGCCTAGGGTGGGAGTCCTTTGATAGGCAATCCCTTGTAGTTTTCAGTCGGCAACATGCCTTGGTTCGGTGCACACCGTGATTTTGCTGTTGAGCATCCATCAAAAACAACAAATCGATCATCACTATGCAATGTGGCCTCCAAATGTACTTCAGCATTCCTCCCAACAGTGACACCCCCCATTGGAAAACAATTCTTCAGTGAGTGGGTAAATTTAGACAGACTGGTACAACATTGAACAGAAAATCTCCAGGCCATCCCCGGACTGTAGAAACACTTGAAAACACCCAAGCTGTAAGGGCATTAATTTTGCTGTCTCCTAGACGTTCAGTGCGTGGTTCTACCTTACGCATTTCCAACACATCTTGGAGGAGGATTTTGCATGAGGATCATAATTTCCATCCATACAACATGATGGTAAGGACAGGAACTCACTAAGAGAGACTGGGAGAGCCATAGAGAGCCGTGTGCAAACATTCTGCAAATCTTTCATCGAGATGCCATCATCATGTGCAACGACGAGGCACATTTCCAGTTGAATGGTTGCATAAATAAGCATAACTATCGCTATTGGGCTAAAACCAACCCCTGTGAACTTCATCAGAGACCCCTGAACAGGGAGTGTGTTACAGTTTGGTGTACCATTGTAGAATTTGGCATTGTAGGCCCTTATTTTTTGAGGAGGGGTGGAACAACAGTCACCGTCACTTCAGAACGTTACATTGAAATGCTAGAGAACTTTCTGCGGCCCCAACTGGAAGAAATGGATATGGTGGATGCCTGGTTTCAACAGCTCATATGGCACGGATCTCGCTCCTTGCGATTTCTTCTTTTGGGGCTAGCTCAAGTCAAAGGCACACACACACCGACCTCAAAACCTTGAAGCCCTCAAGGACAATATTCTCCACGAAATTGCCACTATTTCCTGGCTGACAGGCACATCACTATCATAACTACATTTTGTGAACATTTCTCTCCTTTTATATTGATATACCAAGACTTCTTAGTTCACACTCAGGTGTCCAAAAAGTACTGAATAATGGACATAATATTCACTATTTGGTTATCTTTACACAGAAAGGAAAACAGAAAGCTAAACATTTTCTTACTGATAATTTGTAATTGTTTCAACCACTGAGCTTGAAGTTGAACTCTATAATCATCAGGATGCATCCTTTGGAAAATAATGGATATTTTTAAATAACAGAAAAAACACTGAACCCTAATGCTTTAGTTAAGAGAAAATAAATTTAAAAAGCTGCTTAAGGAAAAAACTGCACATTTTAATACTATACTGCTTAGAAACATCTTGACAGATCATGTTGTTATAATAATGGAAGCCAAGCATACTTGTGGAAGTTGCTGAAACCATTAAACTCGAACAATATCACTAGGACACATCTAAAAGAAAACGATGCATGTTTTTACTGTTTGGTAAAACAGGTTAATCTTTCACTACTAAATAATTTTAAAAAAGGAAATAAAAACAGCAGATAATAATCCCATTGTAAGGACCCTAAGCCTCTTAAATGGATTTCAAAATTTCATTTACAGAGACAAAAAAAAAAACTCAGCACTTACATAAATGGATAAAATTATGAAACTACATGAGATTTAAATATAAAGCACACAACAACCTAGTGTACAGTATGTTAAATTTGATTTGCATTGAAAAAAGTAATGCATTTCATGAAAAATGGTATTTTCCACAAAACATTTCCAAAAGGGTTATGTTGACAAGAAGTAAATAGCTTATCTAGACAGTGAGTTTCATAAAAAAGCCATTCTTAACAAACTACATATACCATACTAAGACTGTACTTACTTTACATAAACATAACTTACATTCTCTTTTAAAGGTAGTCAACTTCTATACACACATCCTGCGATTTTTTTTATAATCTTCCAAATTTTATTATGTCCCATGCAGAATTTAAACAGTTTAGAGATCACATGCCTTGAGTTAACTTGCCTCTTTTGCATTGGGAAAATAAGGAAACAAAAATTATTTGTTGAGCAGACACCTACATTTATCTATAGCTCTATAAGCCTGTGCAGAAACTTCACAGTTAATGGAAAATAGTGGTCTCTGGAATGGGATTAAAATACATAACTATACGTCAATTTACCTATACAGGTTGACCCTTGTGATTTGTGAGTTTGAGATTCACGGGTTTGCCTTTTTGAAAGTTTATCATCAATAATTAAATGGCAATTATTTTGCTAGTTTTGCGATCTACTTCGGAAAAAGACAGACAATGCTGTAGCAGTGCTATTTGAGTGGACTACAGATCTTAGCAACCCCTGGAGTACTGTGTCATTGGGCAGCTTTGCCGGTTGTTGCAAGGCTGTTGGGTGAAAGATGAGGGTGCTAGTTTTAAATGCAACTGATGGTGTCTTTTTGTTTAACGTTTCACTGCATAACTGGAATACAAATTATACAAACTAGATTAGTTTACTCTGAATTAATGGTCTTGTCCTGTGCCAGCTTATCCATGTGGTTTTATCTGGGTTGGAAAACATGTTTGTCTGGGAACACACCCAGCTCCTACGAATCTTCGCATACTGTACATCAGCATCACAGTAGGACAAAATCTTACAGGACTTTCAGGAGATTGTTCAAAGAAGATTTAATTTTATAACTATACCGCCATTATCTGAATCTACAAAACTGAACTGTGCCCTGGGTGTTGTCATTTTGTGATTAGTGTTTTGTTGAATTTTCTTTTTTGCAGCAATAATACTCATGGCAGTTGAAACATTCTGAAAAGTTTTGACAGTACACATACAGTAATCCCTCCTCGATCTCGGGGGTTGCATTCCAGAACCCCCCGCAATAGGTGAAAATCCGCGAAGTAGAAACCATATGTTTGTATGGCTATTTTTAGATATTTTTAGCCCTTATAAACTCTCCCACACTGTTAACATTATTAGAGCCCTCTAGACATGAAATAGCACCCTTAAGTCAAAAGTTTAAACTGTGCTCCATGACAAGACTGAGATGACAGTTCTTTCTCACAATTAAAAGAATACAAACATATCTTCTCTTCAAAGGAGCACCGTCAGGAGCAGAGAATGTCAGAGAGAGAGAGAGAGAGAGATAAAAGCAAACAATCAAAAAATCAATACGTGCTTTTAAGTATGCTGAAGCACCGCGATAAAGCGGAATTTTGTAGAGGAGCGTCCGTATCCTCTAGGCAAACTGCCTCTGTGCAAACAGCCCCTCTGCTCACACCCCCTCCGTCAGGCGCAGAGAATGTCAGAGAGGGTGAGAGAGACAGAGAAAAGCAAACAATCAAGCACCGTGCGGGAGGCATATCTTATATCATTGAGGAGTTTTAGTTAATATGTAATACATGCTTTTATTGGGTAGCTTCTAAGTCATCCGCCAATAGCGTCCCTTGTATGAAACCAACTGGGCAAACAAACTGAGGAAGGATGTACCATAAATTAAAAGACCCATCGTCCGCAGAAATCCACGAACCAGCGAAAAATCCATGATATATATTTAGATATGTTTACATTTAAAATCCGCGATAGAGTGAAGCCGCGAATGTCGAAGCGTGATATAGCGAGGGATTACTGTATTGCCATTGACTGTATCAGTATACAGAAACATTTTATGATGTACAAATCTGATTTGTTACCCAAAAAAACAGTCAAACCACTAGCCAGTATATCTATATTAAAGCAAAGAGTAATAAAATAAAAATGTTTAACTGTATCTGAAGTTAAATGTAATACTACTTTTGAGTTTCATAGACTTATCTACAAATTTGCATTGATGCCCAGCTCATTTAATTTGTAACGCTCACATATACTGTATTTACTGAGTAATAACAATAAAAAGGACTTTTTTTCACTACATGCAATCTAATTTTGCCACATCTATATAGTACATTTTTAAATACTGTCCTTTTAGAAGAAAAACATACCTTTTAAGGAAATTGAAAATCGTGACTTTTTTACCGCAAACATCTCATACTTACATCAGCAGGCAAATGCAAGTACAGAAGTTATTAACCAATAATGAACACTAAGCAATCTAATCCTTTTTGAGGCAGAATATTGGTTAATTACACAGAAAGGAACCTTAGTACATTTCATATGGTGTTTGGTGTTTATTAGCAAATGAAAGGTGATTTCAATTTTCCTTTTATATAAGGAGGTTATTTATAGTGCAATCAATCTCTGCAATATGTTAAGATTTAATGTGTATCCAAATGGCACTGGATTTCTGCTGAATTCATGTGACAGTTTGCATTTCAATAATGCATCTCACTGTAAGTAAGACTTTTATGCACTATGTTCAAGTAAATATGTAATTATATATAAAAAAAAAAAAAAAGATTGATCTGATTGGCACTATACCCATACACATCTACAGTACATATAGATACGTGTGTAAATACAGTGAATTTAGAAAGTATTCAGACACTATGCTTTTCACATTTTGCTACTAAATTCACCCTCCACCCCCCAACATGAAGCAACACTTAATAACCATAGAATGACAAAGCAATTTATTCAATTATTTCAATCTCTTAAAAATAAAACACCAAAATATCACATTGACACATCTACATACAACAGCACATTAACGCTACTGAATTTCATTTATTGCATCTCTATTGAAGCTCTGTTGTTAAAGCACAACGTTATTAGTCAGGACGTTGTTGACCAAGTCATGTGTGTTTTTGTGTGCTCACCAGTGCATTCTTTCTTCTTAATGATAATCCAGACAATTAATGTAGGTGATCCTAAGACTTTACTGATGTCTCTAATGGTTTATTCTTGTTTTTTTATTCTCATAATGGCCTCTTTGACTTTCATTGGCACAGCTCTTATTTTCATGTTAAAACAATGGCACTTAATGACTCCAAACGTAGTCTGTAGGCATAATCAAACCTAGGTATCTTAAACCACCACTAATGTAGCAATGAAACCCACCTGAGTAATCACAAACACCTGTGAAGCCAATTGTCCCAAACATTATGGTGTTCTGAAATGGGGGGACACGTAGAGAAAGTGTTGTAATTTCTACATGGTGCGGCCGAAATGTATGCAAATACTCAATGTACAATTTAATCCTGTCTGAATTGATTGATTTGTAATTTTAATCTGTGATGCACAGGTGTCTTTGTTCCAAGCATTATGGAGGGCATTGTACACACACACACATACATGCACACAAACACACAGTATATTTCAAGCAATCATGATTAGCAAAATACATGTTGGCTTCCAAGTGAATATATGCCAACTATACTATGGTTTTAAAAATCAAGTAATTGCTCTTCTAATCTTACTCAAAAATGCAAAAAAAAAGGTGAAAAAATACTTATTTCTCTTTTGGAATTTTTGACCTCCAAAATAATTTTCTTGGAAATCCATGGTGCAAATAACACAAATTTAAATAAATCAAATAGGCCAGGATATATTGTGTCAAGAGCATGTTACAATTAAATTATGTTTCACCAAAGATGGGTTACCTGCTTTTCTTTCTTCTAATGCAAATAAAAAGTAAATAAAAGTCTAGTCAGGCATTATAATGTAATACTATTTACATTTTTTTACTGTCTTATGCCAAAGTAAACATGATTCAAAAAACAGCACGGGGAATTCGCTGTTAAGTTATAATAGGTCTTTAGTAAATGCACTCAAAAATAAACTTAAGGCTTAGTAAAGTATATCCTTACGTTTTCAGTGTGCCAGATGTCATCAGCTCTGTTACAAGAACAATGCATTTCTTTCCTTTCGATGGAGATTCCCAAGAATCATAAAAGCGAACAATATTTGGATGCTGAAGACCTTTCAGCATGCCAGCTTCTTCTTTAAATCTCTGCCTTTCTGACTTTGTAAGCTTTCGATCCTAAAACAGAACAGAATACGAGTTTAGTGTGACACCTTTAACAAGATTATTTGATGAAAGTCAAATAATATATGGAACCTTAAAAACTATTTAAAAAAAATGGAGGGAAGACTATTCAGTTCATCAAGCTCGTTTTCATTACTACAGCCCTGCCTAGAAGTTGTTACTGTAGATCCTAGTGCTAGCATAAGATCACATAGGGTTTAACTTAATTAATAGGAAAAAAAAAATTAAAAATGAATAAATCATCAAATCAGTTATTTTCACTCAACACAAAACCTAAACATCTAAAGTTGAGGAATACTCATCTACCGATGCTATGAAAAAATATAAAAATCACTTAAGCATGGTTGTAAATCAATGTCTGACTTTCATTGGTTAAATTTCATAGAATTTTTATTTATTATTACTTTTGTCAGATTAAAGTTATTTCTGTGACCATTTTGAGTTTTTCTTTCATTGACTGAAGGGTACCAACAATTTTGTCCGTGTGTGTGTGTGTGTGTGTGTGTGTGTGTGTGTGTGTGTATGTGTGTATATATATATATATATATATATATACACATATACATACATATACATATACATACACACACACACTTATACACATATATACAGTGGGATGCAAAAGTTTGGGCAACCTTGTCAATAGTCATTATTTTCCTGTATAAATCGTTGGTTGTTACAATAAAAAATATCAGTTAAATATATCATATAGGAGGCACACACAGTGATATTTGAGAAGTGAAATGAAGTTTATTGGATTTACAGAAAGTGTGCAATAATTGTTCAAACAAAATCAGGCAGGTGCATAAATTTGGGCACCACAAAAAAAAAAAATGAAATCAACATTTAGTAGATCCGTCTTTTGCAGAAATTACAGCCTCTAAACATTTCCTGCAGGTTCCAATGAGAGTCTGGATTGTGGTTGAAGGTATTTTGGACCATTCCTCTTTACAAAACATCTCTAGTTCATTCAGGTTTGATGGATTCCGAGCATGGACAGCTCTCTAACTCACACCACAGATTTTCAATTCTATTCAGGTCTGGGGACTGAGATGGCCATTCCAGAACGTTGTACTTGTTACTCTGCATGAATGCCTTAGTGGATTTTGAGCAGTGTTTCGGGTCGTTGTCTTGTTGAAAGATCCAGCCCCGGCGCAGCTTCAGCTTTGTCACTGATTCCTGCACATTGGTCTCCAGAATCTGCTGATACTGAGTGGAATCCATGCATCCCTCAACTTTGACAAGATTCCCAGTCCCTGTACTGGCCACATAGCTCCTCAGCATGATGGAACCACCACCATATTTTACTGTAGGTAGCAGGTATTTTTCTTGGAATGCTGTGTTCTTTTTCCTCCATGCATAACGCCCCTTGTTATGCCCAAATAACTCAATTTTAGTTTCATCAGTACACAGCACCTTATTCTGGCTTGTCCAAATGTGCTTGAGCATACCTCAAGCAGCTCTGTTTGTGCTGTGGGTGGAGAAAAGGCTTCCTCTGCATCACTCTCGCATACAGCATCTCCTTGTGTAAAGTGCGCCGAATGGTTGAGCGATGCACAGTGACTCCATCTGCTGCAAGATGATGTTGTAGGTCTTTGGTGCTGGTCTGTGGGTTGACTCTGACTGTTCTCACCATTCGTCGCTTCTCTCTATCCGAAATCTTTCTTGGCCTGCCACTTCGAGCCTTAACTTGAACTGAGCCTGTGGTCTTCCATTTCCTCAATATGTTCCTAACTGTGGAAACAGACAGCTTAAATCTCTGGGACAGCTTTCTGTATCCTTCCCCTAAACCATGATGGTGAACAATCTTTGTCTTCAGGTCATTTGAGAGTTGTTTTGTGACCCCTTGTTGCTACTCTTCAGAGAAAATTAAAGTAGGATGGAAATTTACAATTGACCCCCTTAAATACTCTTTCTCATTATAGGATTCACCTGTGTATATAGGTCAGGGGTCACTGAGCTTACCAAGCCAATTTGAGTTCCAATAATTAGTTCTAAAAGTTTTGGAATCAATAAAATGACAACGGTGCCCAAATTTATGCACCTGCCTGATTTTGTTTGAACAATTATTGCACACTTTCTGTAAATCGAATAAACTTCATTTCACTTCTCAAATATCACTGTGTGTGTCTCCTATATGATATATTTAACTGACTATTTAACTATTTTGCGCCCTCAGTCATTCGCGGACTTATCCTTAGAACCTAACAACTAATTGTTAGCGGAAACCACAAATATCCTCCATAATTTTTATGGCTTTTTTCGTGGCAATACTGTACTGCAGAGAGAACCGAGGCTTGGGATGGTGATAGTAGCCAATAGAATTTACAACAGCAACTCCCAGCAGTCCCTGCAGTGAATCTCATTGGTCTTCTGCTTAGGGTGCGGGGCTGTTGATGTCAAAGGGTGTCAGCGCGGCTTTTAAAAAGGGGGCCAATGACAAAAAGCAAAAAGAAAGTTTTTGTAATTTGTGTCACAAGTTCCTGTCTGTCTGCCTGCCTTCTGTTGGGTTACCTGCACTTATTTGTTTTGTACATGAGGATTGTAAGTGGATTCATGGCTATCCTGCAAAGAAAGGAGCGCTCCTGAACCCGTCCATCCATCTTCACCATTTTCAGGAACTACCGGTAGGCCTATCTTTACTTTCCTATTCAAAGTGCGGATCCCTGGACTATTTTTATCATTACATTTCATTCGTTGCCATTTTTCATTGACTTTTTCATGATTTACTGTGTGTGTTTTGTTGTATTTAATGTGTAATCGCCGTAAGGGGAACAGGGGTGGTATCGTGGTTTTCTTATTTCATTTCTTTTCATTACATTCTTTATTTGCTGTTTTATTACCGGTTTGCTTTGTTTTTGTCTCTGTTTTTGAGTGTATGCTGGTTGGGTCAAGGCTGGGTGCGTCCCTGGAATCTCCACCATAAAAATAAATAAATCGCTGTCGACAGTGTGAATCTTAGCGGCACCGGACTGCTACAGCGTTATTTATTTCTCCTTGCTGCCGATTGACTGTGATACATCTCCAGCTAAGTGTTCTTGTGTTTTCCATTTACTTAAAAGCCTGAACAGTACCTGTCCTTTATGGCTGATTGCTTTGTTTCTCTCTCCTCCCCCAGACATTCTCTGCTCCTATAGGGCGTTGTGCTCCCCTATGACTTTTGTCTATTGTTTAATCGATAACTAACCGTATACTGAGCTTGTTTTACTTCTGAATGAGACATGTTTGTTTGAAGTGTTTAAATAAAGTTCCTGTCTCTACAATCTCCTGTGTTTCTGTGTCCCAAGCGTGGCACCCAGCTGTACTGTAGCCGCACTAAGACTAGTCTGCCAGCGTCAGTGCTTACCTCTGTGTGCTTGCATGCACCCAGCTCAAGCACAGTTAGCTCAGTGATTTACATCCATGGCATCAGTTGCACTTTGTACATATTGTTCCAGTAGTTTTTTTAAATAAGTTTTTACAGTTCATTAGCAGTCTGTAAAATGATCAGTGTTGCAGTAATTGTGATGCTCTTTGCATTAAAAAAAGTGTTCCATTAAAATTTCACTTTTTCTTTGTTAATTGTGACATTTACTTAAAGTGCAGCAAAAAAGTATTTGGCGTCCAGGGATTCATTAACTCCCAAGTATGTGGCAGTTTAAGAGTTAAAGCCCCAAGATGCCACCGAAACAAGCTCTACCATCTAAGGCTTCTGGCAATGAAAACGCTCTTGCATGAATTATAGTACATATAGCGGTAACATCTGTATTTTACATTCTAGCATTTCGGGAGACACAGCAGTACAGTATACAGGTTTACCTTTACATTCTTTATTTTTAGGTAATGTTTTACACCTAGTTTGAAATTAAAGTGTTTTGGGGACATATTTTGGTTTAAACTATGAAAACAGGCATTTTTTTTGACCACTTTAAAAATTTACGGTTTTCACAATTCGCGGGTGCTTTACATATACATTAGATCTTCTGGTCAGTTGTCTCTTGTTGTCCCTCATACCAAGTGTAAAACCAAGGGGGAAAGGGCTTTTGCAGCTGCTGCTCCTCGTGTGTGGAACTCATTACCTCATCATATAAAGGAGTTGTCTACAATTGAACTGTTCAAAACAAGATTAAAGACTCATTTCTATTCACTAGCATTCCGTGACCTTCAGTAATACTGATGGTTTCCTCTTTGTGATTATATAACATTACTTCAATTTATTATTTATTTTATTTATGTTCATATATTTTATTTCTATTTGTGTTGTTTGTTTTCTTTTGTTCTATTATTGTAAGGCACTATGGCCACAGCATTCTTATGTTGTTTTAAATGTGCTATATAAATAAATGGATATTGACATATATACACATATATTATATATACACATATATTACATTACATGTAAAATTCTGCTACAACAAACTGCCAGGGACCTAAAAAATATTTCGTTGTAACGAAAATTTCGTTGTAATGTGATTCTGTATTTGTCACTATAGTGCTTTCTTTAACTTGCATCCATGTGTTTGCAATCATTTCAATAGCTTCTTTCGCGTTAATTTTAATGTCCTTTTGTCTACAAGTTATGCTGACGAGAATTTTTCTCAGCATTTCCTTGAGATAATACATTTTCAGGGTGCAAATGATGCCCAAACCCAATGGCTGAAGCACTGCCGTGCCACTGCGTGGGAAGAATTCAACGCTAACATTATCTAAATGTGGAAGTATGTTGTGGGCAGCACAGTTATCAATCAGAAATCAAATCATCCTTTTCTTCTTCTTCATATTGTGAGGTTTCTGAACTCTTTTTGGACAACCCCCACTCCCCACCCAACAAGAACGACACACTGCAGTGCATCCCAAAGCGCGATTGCAGAGTCTGTGGAAGATTGTTTGTCCGTTGCCAGGGCAGGGCAACAGTAGGCTGACAGCGCTGCAGTGAAGCGCCACAGGAGCAAATCATAAAAGTTTTTGGGAACGCTACAAGTCCCTGTCTTGCACCCCAAAACACGAGGCTTAGTCTCAATAGTTTAGCAAGTCCAGCTTTATTCAGCTTAAAACAGGAACAGCACGGTTATTTATTGTAGCGAGATCTGCCACTCTTCTATATATAGACACAGCAGTCAGGCAGGGTTGTGGCAGGGTTAGTGGCCAAGCAATACTTTTCCCTGCATTTACAGGTGATGTTCCTTGCATCACCTATCGAGATCTTTTGTGTTTGCTTCAGTGAAGAGCCGCAGCAGAGCTGTGATCCTGCTGTTGCTCCAGCAATAGATAAACAGTCTTCCGTAGATGCAGTGATCACACTTCAGGATGCTCTTTGGTATGTTGTCCAGTTAGGGGAGGTCCCAAGAGAATTTAGAAACCTCACATTTTCTTGAATGAGTGCCGCATTAATAGTTTTTTTTTCTGGATGAGCATCACTGAACTACATAAAAACTGTTTTTTCGACGCCTTAAAATACAGCAGTTCGCATACGTTTGCAACCCAAGATTTTTCTTTTTTTTTTGCTCGGTCTTTGAAGAAAGTTGATAGTGTTGATGACGAAATTCACTGTTTTGTTTTTTTTTTATTCTAATATGAACCGTTATCGTTTTTTTGTGTCTGTCATTTCTATAGGAGGGTGACAATGAGTTAAATTCCAATGGATGTTTTTCAAATGCTGACGAGCAATAAGCAAAAGGTATCACTGAAAACAAAAACAGCAAAGTACAAGGAAAGTTTGAAGATAGAAAAAAAATATATTAGTGTTTCTGTTTGGGGATCGTTGTGCACAACTGAGATGCGACCACAGAATTATCTGCTCTATGGATAATTCATTCGGGAATTTCAAGGTCTTTTGGGCACTTTGTTGTAATGAAAGTATCTGCTGAATGTATTTCGTAGTAACAAGATTTCAATAGATTCATGCCATATGGGGAAACTGACAGGACCATAAAAATACTTCGTTGTAATGAAAATTTTGTATATTATATATACATATAGTATATTCACACACACAGACACACTCTTTTGTTCTGCCATTGCTTACATTGTTCCATTGTGTTCTGAGACCAGTCCAACCAGTCATTAATATGGACCCTCAAGTACTCACAGAAGTGGTTCACTCCTACATCCACGCCTTCCATGAAAACCCTAAATACAAAGAGGACTGTTTGATTTATGTTAGGTAGATTGCCCAGAGGGGACTGGTCTCTTGGTCTGGAGCCCCTACAGATTTTTTTTTTTCTCCAGCTTTTGGAGTTTTTTTTTTTTGCTTTTTCTGTCCACCCTGGCCATCGGACCTTACTTATTCTTTGTTAATTAATGTTGACTTATGTTTACTTTTTATTGTGTCTTCTATTTTTCTATTCTTCATTTTGTAAAGCACTTTGAGCTACATTTTTTTGTATGAAAATGTGCTATATAAATAAATGTTGATTGATTGATTGAATGGACGGACATAGAGGCTCTTTGATGCAACGAAACTCAATAGCCAGTTCCTTTCCTTTGTAGATGTTAAGATGTAGACAAGACAATTCTCTTTGCACCAAGAAACAGTTTTCACCTGACTTCTCCTATACTGTGTCTCATTCCACTTATCAATAAACCCCCATAAGTGCAGAATTACCTGGGAATTTCTGCAAGTAATATGACTAGGTGTTATATTTATAGTCTGAGGTGTATAGAGTGAAGAGAAATGTCAAGAGAAAAAGTAATGATTTGTGCACTGCTAAATAATGGAGCTGTCTGAAAATGAAAAGCATCTGTGTCTGTTCAATTAACACTAGAATCCCTGGAGCCTACGAAAAAAGTCTTAATGCCCAGCCACCTTCATTTGCACCTCTTCATCAGCACAAGCAGTCTGTTATCCCATCTCCCACAAACTCAGCCAGAAAGTCAGACACAAAACTCTCAGAGCTCAAGTCTGTTTTTTTGGATGTGAGGTGCCTAGAATTGTATAAGGTAAACAATATATCATTATTTGGAATACATACATTTTATGTGTGTTCCATGTCTACAACGACCTGGGTAAATGTAAGATGACGGGAAATGTGAGGTAAGAAATGTTGAACACATAATTAAAACAGAAGCTTTTTATACGTTATAACAATAATGACAAAATGCTGACATGAAATGTATGTGTATGTGTGAGGACTGAAGTCCAAATATCAAAAAAACACTTTCACAAAAGGTATAATAAAACAAGTGCGCTTTTATTCAAGAATGTTCAATTTACATATTGCTGGCAATGAGTAAAAACCTATGCCCAAATATCAATTGACAGATAGCGACTTGTCTGCTTGGCTAATGTAGAAAAAAGAACTGCAGCCTTGTAATCAAAAGGTTGCGAGTTCAAGTCAGGGTTCTCCCCATTTTGAGTAGTGAGCCACTATTATTATTACTATTATACTGTATAATAAAAATACACATTTGATTTGAGTCTGTAACACCCAGTGTAAATTTTGGCTACTTGTAAAAGTTATCGCTCGTTTTTTTTATTATTCAGTTTTATTCTCTAAGTGACGTTCACACGGTACAACAAACTTGATTCTGCCTGTTTGAGTTGATGGCATTTATCTCCATTCTTTTTACAAGAGCAACGCTGTAGCTGATGCCTGCTCCGAACTGTTTGTTGTAGCAGCAATCAAAGATACAATGTCCTGTGAACGCTATCAGACTGGACAAAGGCAGTACCCGTAGCAACAGACAGCTTCTTCACAGCGCTTTCTCCGGCTAATAGACTGCTGCACTTTGCTTGGCACCATAAAGTGCTAAATTCACTTCAGTACGCGGGCAATTTGCCATGCTAGTGTTTAGATCTGTACACGCCCCAAAAGAAGAATCCTTTAATTTCTGTCTATAACAGCCGGTGTAAAGTTTGGTATGAAAACGATTTTCTGAACGTTTGTTTATTTTTTAATATCACAATGACTCAAGATCTACAGTGTCAGATACTTATTCAGTTTTTCATCTTATAAAAACCTCAGTAAAGGTGAAGGCTTCACACTGATCACAGAAAACCTCGTAAGTAATTTGAATCTGGACAGAACAGTAAGAATATATTATGATTTAAATTATTAACATCTACCTTGTACCGATACAGAAAAGGAATTGAAATTAATGGTTAATTATTGGCACAATGGAAGCAGCACATTAAATACAGACATATGTATGGTAATTTAAGAACTCATAAATTATGATACTGAATATGATGATCTTGACATATGTCACAGAGTGATATTCTGTCATCAAGTACCTCCTGTTCAAAGTAGTGCATCTGGAAATGGACCACAGATTATTTGCCTTAGTCATCAAATGCACTGTTGAAATGTAAAAGGGAAAATGATAATACATTATCCAAAATAGGTAATCTAAGTAATCTTATAAATTGGATTAAATCACATCTTGCCCTCTGATAATAAAGTGATGACACTGGGTCCTTTCACTCAAAACACTGAAATTAGTGCTCATGTAAAACAGAAATTTCATCTATTGGCAACCTCATATCACTTCATACAGACGATATGCTTAAAGTGCTTGAGAAGTGGATTTAAAGAAAATGGAAAAAAAAATTAAAATCCTTACCCAGAGAGTGTAGATACTTTCATAATTTTTTGCACAATAAACAGAATATGCAAAATTAAGCAAACGGATCTTTCAATCTAGTGTAGCATGCCAGACATCAATATTTAAACCAAGAGCACAAACCAAATATATCCATACATTAAGAGAAACTTAAAGAGTCTCAACAGCCCAATAATTCATCCACCAACTTTCATTTTAAAAGAACAGCTTTTGACTGGAACAAATCAACTGATACATTTGAAAGGCCAGTGCTCTGAAATCCATAAAAAACAACACTGTATGCACATGCACATCATGACTTCCTGATAATTTACCTTGATAGCAACGAATAATTTACAAGGCACCAAAAACAACAGCACAGTATCATGTAAGATTAAGAGCTGGGAAGGGGTTTTCAGTATCGGGCTCTTTACAGAAGTGAGTGTTTGGAGCCACACACTGAAAGCATATAGAAACCTACAGTCATCTGATGTTGTTTACATTTTACTGAATTACCGAAAGTGGAGCTGTCTGTATACTGCAAAACAATTCAGCATTTATTTCAGGATGAACTATTGGCTTCTTTGTTTTCTAAATTCTCTCAGCCAAATGGACGACATCATCCAGAAGAGTCTAAGTAAACAGAAAAAGATATCAAGCCCCTCCAAACAAGTGCTTCACAACTGCTGGGACTGTAATCACAGAATGAAAATATACCACATTTATGAAAAAAAGCAGAGTATAAGAACTGAACTTTTAATAATACAAACCGGATTCCAAAAAAGTTGGGACACTAAACAAATTGTGAATAAAAACTGAATGCAATGATGTGGAGATGGCAAATGTCAATATTTTATTTGTAATAGAACGTAGATGACAGATCAAACGTTTAATCCGAGTAAATGTATCATTTTAAAGGAAAAATATGTTGATTCAAAATTTCACGGTGTTAACAAGTCCAAAAAAAGTTGGGACAAGTAGCAATAAGACGCTGGAAAAAGTGCATTTGAGCATAACGAAGAGCTGGAAGACCAATTAACACTAATTAGGTCAATTGAAAACATGATTGGGTATAAAAAGAGCTTCTCAGAGTGGCAGTGTCTCTCAGAAGCCAAGATGGATAGAGGATCACCAATTCCCACAATGTTGCGCAGAAAGATAGTGGAGCAATATCAGAAAGGTGTTACCCAGCGAAAAATTGCAAAGACTTTGCATCTATCATCATCAACTGTGCATAACATCATCCGAAGATTCAGAGAATCTGGAGCAATCTCTGTGCGTAAGGGTCAAGGCCGTAAAACCATACTGGATGCCCTTAAACGACACTGCACCACAAACAGGAATGCTACTGTAAAGGAAATCACAGAATGGGCTCAGGAATACTTCCAGAAACCATTGTCAGTGAACACAATCCACCGTGCCATCCGCCGTTGCCAGCTGAAACTCTACAGTGCAAAGAAGAAGCCATTTCTAAGCAAGATCCACAAGCTCAGGCGTTGTCACTGGGCCACGGATCATTTAAAATGGAGTGTGGCAAAATGGAAGACTGTTCTGTGGTCAGTGGAGTTACGATTCGAAGTTCTTTTTGGAAATCTGGGACGCCATGTCATTCGGACCAAAGAGGACAAGGACAACCCAAGTTGTTATCAATGCTCAGTTCAGAAGCCTGCATCTCTGATGGTATGGGGTTGCATGAGTGTGTGTGGCATGGGCAGCTTGCATGTCTGGAAAGGCACCATCAATGCAGAAAAATATATTCAGGTTCTAGAACAACATATGCTCCCATCCAGACGTCATCTCTTTCAGGGAAGACCCTGCATTTTTTAACAAGATAATGCCAGACCACATTCTGCATCAATCACAACATCATGGCTGCGTAGGAGAAGGATCCGGGTACTAAAATGGCCAGTCTGCAGTCCAGATCTTTCACCTATAGAGAACATTTGGCGCATCATAAAGAGGAAGGTGCAACAAAGAAGGCCCAAGACGATTGAACAGTTAGAGGCCTGTATTAGACAAGAATGGGAGAGCATTCCTATTTCTAAACTTGAGAAACTGGTCTCCTCGGTCCCCAGACGTCTATCGAGTGTTGTAAGAAGAAGGGGAGATGCCACACAGTGGTGAAAATGGCCTTGTCCCAACTTTTTTGGGATTTGTTGACACCATGAAATTGTGAATCAACATATTTTTCCCTTAAAATTATACATTTTCTCAGTTTAAAGTTTTGTTCCGTGATTTATGTTCTATTCTGAATAAAATATTAGAAGTTGGCACCTCCACATCATTGCATTCAGTTTTTATTCACGATTTGTATAGTGTCCCAACTTTTTTGGAATCCGGTTTGTATAGGGAAAAAAATGGAATTACATGTTTAGATTGGTATTCATGAAAGACAAAAACTGGATCAATCTGGAAAAATATATAGACTAATCAAAAATGTTTTCAGGATTCTGAAATTACATTATTGAAAAAAAATTGATTGTCACTATTAGAAAACATGGGGAAAATTGGATTAATCCATTAATCTTCTAACTCTACTTTTTACTATCAACAACAGATGCAAAACAGGAACCAACCCTAAACTAGGAAGAAGGCAACAACTCAGCCACACTTATATACATAGTATACTCAGGGTTGCTGAACTGGAGGAGGAGGAGGAGGAGCAGGCTGGCGTGCACTTTAGTAGAGAATTGGATGACCTGGCCCAAGTGTTCTTTTGAAAGGTTGTGTGTAGCTGTAAGGGGGGCAGGAGGAGACTGTAAATCATACAGGTACAGATAGGTGGGTCACAGTCACAAGGTGCAACATAAGGAGCACACATTGTTCATTGGCACCAATAGCAGGACAGTGTCTCTGAAGATTCTAAAATGGTAGGCAGGCATGAGGAGCCCCAACAGGCCACCTCAAAATCAGTTCCCAGAAACAGAGAGGTAGTGATAGTTGAGGACTCAATCATCAAGTACAGGTTTGCTCTAGAGACAGAAAGTCTCACTTGGTGTGTTGCCATCTGGCTGCACAGCTGGGAGAACTCCCTAAAAAGATACAGTTATCATTGTCCATGTTTAAACAAATGACATACATAAGTCTGCCAGTTTGACAATCCAAATTTAAAGAGTTAGGTGCCAGGATGAGAAGCAAAACTGACAAGGTAGTCTTCTCCAAAGTTCTGCCTATGTTACAGGCCAGTCCAGGTTAAGTCCATGTGTTGAAAAGGCAATATATTATTTGTGTGTTGTATCCCTTCAATTAGTTGTCGTCCACCTTGATTTATTAGTTATTGTAATTGGCCTGTGCTGAGTTGGAACTTGGCCAATCACAGGGCTTCACTTTGAACCTTATAGATTAGTTTGGTGGCGTCTGAGCAGTAGAGTAGGAGCTCCATTTGTTAAATGTGAAAGTTTGCGTAATTATTTATAAAGTAAGTGGAATTTAATTGTTTGTGTTTAAATTTGCAATTTGGATATATATATTTTAGTACAGTTTCTAAATACAGATATTTGAGGATGCTAAAATATAACTGAACAGACGCTATTTGGAGTTTTACACAAATTTTTTGTTATAGAATTACAGTATTACAGTTTCCTCATGCATAATATGTATATATGTTAAGAATAATTACTTATTTAAGTTGAGTAAATGCTTTATGGTTTAACGTTCTAGTAATTTCCTGATATTGATGTTATTTTGAGTGTAGTATGCCATCTACTGGATAAATAAAGTACCTGTTAATTAACATTGACAAACTTAAGAAAAAGAAAACTGGGATAGCTAATTTATGTTTATTATTTATTTAGACCATACCTTTACACTTGTATAAGTTAGGAAGAAATTAATAAACAGAATTTGGACATTTTCATCCATCCCTGACCAGATGTGTGTAGCTGTTGTAATTTAATCCTAAACCAACTTAATTCTTCACTACACCGTGCTTAACACATGGCTCAAAACTTGGTGTAGGGTAAAACAGTATAGGTTATGGAGCATTGGGACTCCTTTTGCAGCAGAAGTTTCCTGTTCTGCTTCGAAAGGTTACATCTGAACTGGAGGGCCACCAATGTGTTGTGGAGGCATATGACTAGGTTAGCCAATGCTAGTTTAACTCTTTTAAGGTGGATCTCGACTTTTGTCAACAGGAGGGGTTGAGGGCGCATGTCGAAAAAAAAGTTGACATCCAGAGGTAGAGGGCGACAATCAGCTGTTAATGGTGACAAAACGCACTGTTACGTCACAGGCATTCCCTCTCTGCTTGGAGGAATGTTAAGACTCATTGACTCGGCATCTAATCCTTGCAAGTGCGGGAGTTATGAAATGTAAACAAAGGCAAGATTGTATTGACACCTCACAAGGGAGTGAAGAGAGTGCAGAAAAGAAAATACTCAGCAGACGATGTTTTGCGCATTATCGCTGAGTGACACTCCGATTTGTCAGAATCTTATTTTGTTGACAGTGATCAGGAGATCGAGCAGGAGAGTGAGGAGCCGGCATCAGCTGATCAGACACCAGCCGATGCCACCGCAGCTGATTGGATGCCAGCTGAGCGCATTTGGCAAAGTTCGTGTGGGAGGAATACCCAGACATTGATCCGTGGGAGCCAAACTGGCTACCAGACTTCACAAGATGGCATGGCTTGCTGTTGGACACAACAAAATTACCTGCCGCTGGACTACTTCAATCTGTTTTTTTCCTGAGGTTGCTTTTCAGCTACTGTCAGATGAGACAAACAGGTATGCAGAGCAATTTTTTTGAATCGCAGGCTGCACTTGCACCGCATTCTCATTTTACAATGTGGAAACCCACAAATAAAGATGGGACTAGACTGGCGATATAACTTCATGGAGTGTTGGTCTAAACGTGCTTTGTCCTTTCGTGGCTTTGGACAGGTTATGCCGCATGCGGACTGCTGCAAAGTTTAATTCACTTCTGTGTTAACCAGAAGCAAATCTCAAGGGGTGAGCCAGGCAATAACCCCATATATAAAGTTTAGCCACTGCTTGACATTGTGGAACCAACATATAAACAATTTTATCAGCCTGGCCGTGATTTATCTGTGGATGAATCTATGATAAAATTAGGGCTGCAATGATTAGTCGACGTAATCAACGACGTCGACTACAAAAAATCGTTGACGTGGATTTTTTTTTTTTATTGTCGACGCTTCATAAAAAGAACCTTCAATAGAGGCTTCAGTCACAAAGAACCACATTGGTTTTTGTAACTGCAATGCACTACATGAATGTCTGTGGGCAGTATCGTTTGTTACTCTTTGTCAAGACTGCACAGAGTCCTACCAAAGAAGAAGAACATCTGAGGAGAAGAATGTAGAGGAAAATAAACATGGTTGCAATGGCGAGTTGGATAGAGGAGGGGGAAGGAAATAGAAAAAAATTGAGACAGAAACTTTCTAAAGTGTGGGAGCACTTCACCAAGAAAGAAAAAAAAAAAAAAAAAGTTGAATGCAGATTATGCAAAGCGGAGCTTTCTTTTCATGGCAGCATCACCGTGATGCATGAGCATCTGAAACGCAAGCATCCTGGAGCTGTGATGCCACCGTCTCTTGAGAGGTAAATTTTAGCGAGTAAAGTAATTGTCACATGTTAACATTGATGTTTGTACTATAATGTGTATATCAAGGTTTCAACAATGATAGTTAACCCTTAAACCGACACATACTTGGGGGTTAATGCACCCCTGGACGCCAAATACTTTTTAGCTGCACTTTTTAAGTAAACATCACAATTCACAAAGAACATGTGAAATTTTAATGGAACACATTTTTTTTCATGCAAAGAGCATCAGAATTACTACAACACTGATCATTTTATGCACTGCAAATAAACTGTAAAAACTATAAAAAAAACACTGCAACAATCTATTATTATATGTTCAAAGTGCAACTGAAGCCAATTGATGAAATTCAGTAAATCACCGAACCAACTGAGCTTGAACTGGCTGCACGCAAACACACAGAGATAAACGCTGATGATTGCAGGCTCATCTACTGCAGTGGCTGAATCCCAGAGACATTGGTGCTGCAGTTGCGCTGGCTGCTCAACGAATGTACGGCACTGACTGATCAGCCCCGGCGTGCTGCTAAATTGCTCTGTGAAGCAAATATAGCCGGTTGCGTGGTTCAATATATGTACGTTGCCGAATATACTCGCCCCCTGCATGCTGGCAAATTGCACTGAGACACAAACCAGTTGCAGCATTCAACGAATATACATTGCCGAATATACTTGGCTCCGGCGTGCTGGCAAACTGAACTGAGAAACAACTTTAGCCGGTTGCGGAGTTCAATGAATGTATGTCGCCACATATACTCAGCTTTGGCGTGCTTCCAAATTGCACTGTAAACCGACTATGTGCACTTTAGTTTGTATTGTTTAATGTCACATTAATATAAAACATCTGATTATTTTCAAATTCATATGTTTCACTGGTTGCTATTTTCATTTGATTATTATTAATTTTAATTGTGTTAATGCAGAGACATCAGGGTGACATTCACAGGTGGACAAACGTGAGCAGATGAAGTAAGACATGCACTACAGCCCAGAACAGGATGCGCAACCACAGGTCGCAGGCATCAAAACAGTCAGGCATGAAATAATCGTGACTAATCGGAAAAAAAATTGAAAGATTAGTCGACTACCAAAATAATCATTAGTTACAGCCATAAATAAAATACAAGGGATGCCTTTCTTCCGCCAATATATGCCAGACAAGCCCACAAAGTATGGCACAAAGGATTTTTTACTGGAAGAAGCAAACACTGGTTTCTGCCTGAAAATAATTACATATACAGGAAAGTATTCCTTTCAAAGAGAGAACTGTCCCTTGACAAGTCAGGTTGAGCTGCTTCAGGGTTATGAACATTTGGGTCACATACACAATTTTTATACATCACCAGAATTCTTCATGGAGCTACAGAGCAGGGGAATTGGAGCTTGTGGCACAGTGAGGATGAACAGGAGACACATGCCTTCACAGTTGAAGCCAGACAGGCTGAAGATAAAAAGTGGCACAGATAGCCAGAAAGAGCACAACACACACACAGGCAGCACGAGAGAGACGCGTACACACACACAGGCAGCGCGAGAGAGAGCTAGACACATTAAGGTAGGAAGGCAGTTAAAGAATGCACTGGGCTTGATTTTGTTTTCACTTCTGTTTCCAGTGATCAGTTCGGAGTGTGAATTGTTGCAATTTTATTTTTCTTGGTGGTTTACTAAATTATGGATTTTTTTCAAATGTTCATTTTTTTCCATGTGCTTAAAACTTGTTAAAAAAAGTGCTTTTAGCCAGTGGTTGGTAGCGCTACAGCGCAAACTATTGCAGTGTTAGTTTTCTCTGTTGTTCAAGGTTTTCTCAGTGTTATTCAAAGTTTTTATATTTAGTTTACTATTACACTGTGCATTCTATGGTATAACTAACTATATTTGTGCTTAAAAACTTAAAAAAAATGTATATATTTACATACAGTTCGAATGGTCTGGAATGGATTAATTGTATTTACATACAATCCTATGGGGGAAATTGCTTCGGTTCAGGACCAAATCGGTTTACGACCAGAGTTTTAGAATGAATTATGGTCTTGAACCGTGGTTCCACAGTATGTGAGAAAGTGCAGCAATAGACAGTTGAAAAGGAGGCACCAGTGCAACACATTGTAAGCAGTGCAATGTGGCAATGCATGCAATTGGCTGCTTTGAGTGATATCATACTTTGCAGGACTTTGCTGTGTAACATGTAGAATATGTGAAATCATATAGTATTCAGGCTCATATAACGTGCAACACAGTAACATTTGCCAAAAATAAATATTTTTTTGTTGATTTGATATGTTAAACTGGGCGGCACGGTGGCGCAGTGGGTAGCGCTGCGTTGCAGTTAGGAGACCCAGGTTTGCTTCCCGGGTACTCCTTGCGTGGAGTTATGTAAACTTTTTTCAAGTTGTCATTATGGGGTGTTGTGTGTAGAATTCAAACAGCACCCTGACCATCTCATCTTCGTCTACATAAGCACAGTCCTTCACCCGCAAATATTTAGCAGCAGAGTGTTTCTATTGGATTGCCGCTGACGGATGGCCTTATATGGGCAGGCACTTTATAATAATAATATTATTATTATTATTATTAATAATAATAATAATTCATTACATTTATATAGCGCTTTTCTTAGTACTCAAAGCGCTATCCACACAGAGAGGAACAGGGAAGCGAACCCACAATCTTCCACAGTCTCCTTACTGCAAAGCAGCAGCACTACCACTACACCACCTTTTCACATATATTGTCTCTTTCTTTCAGGTGTGTAATAGAAACCACAGCATAGAGAGAAATGCAATATTATTTGAAAACGAACAGTGTCCGATCAGCTGTAAAAGTATGGCATTTCCAAATGTTTGCTTTTTTTCAGTCTGATTCTCTCAGTCAGACTGTATATTTGTCTCTTATTTAGTGCACGCACGAACATGCAGGTGGCCAGATGCTGTGTGCTACAACATGCTGGCGGTGATCAACGCACATTTTAAAAAAAGAGAGAGACAAATATATGTGACGTTTTGAAGAAATCATTTTATGACACGATTTACCTTTATTTATTTACTTACTTCCTAAAGCCTAAAGTCACAAGCAGTGTGCAGAGGGCATGCTCAAAAATGTGTGTAATGCCACGAAAAGTGCCTGCTGACACTTTAGTATGCAAGCAATGGTATGTGCATTCTTGCTCCGACGTAGAAGGGAGCTGAGTTTACCTCTGTTATAGCGCGTCTATGTGAAAACAGCAGTGTCAGATGCGGGGGTGGGGTGTGTTTGGGCTTGTGAACGGCCGAGATAATAAAACGGACTAAAAAAAAAATAAATAAAAAAATAAAGCAAACCTTTACAAGTATCATAAATTACACCGGCTGTTACAGACTGAAATTAAATGTATGTTTTTATTCTAAAATATTAAGACTAAGAGCAGTTTACTTCTCAAAACGGAGTGGTGTCAGATCGAACTCGCGACCTTTTGATTCCCAGTTGGCAGCTGATTCTATTGAGCCAGGGAGGTAGTCATAATAAACGGGTGTCAATGTCGCATGTTAAGGCGGCTTTTTGTTTCTGCAGTTATATTTTTGAATAAAAGCGCAATTGTGTTAGATTTGTACCTTTTGTGAAAGTATTTATTTGATATTTGGACTTCAGGCTTCATACATTATATAGTTTATGCCTACATTTTGTCATCTACTACTAGAATATAAAAAAAGTTTCTGTTTTAACAATGTGTTTACACAGATTACTGTAGAAACGGAACACACATGAAATGCATGTGTTCCAAAAAACGATCTATTATTTCCACTCTAAAACTCCACTTCACTCCCAGAAAATCAATCAAGGCACGAGCTGGGAGAAGTTTGTGCACGTTCTAAGTCGGTGGGGGGATGGAATAGCCGGCTGCGTGCAGCCCGATTTTATCAGCACATTTAGATGACAAAAGACGCTGGGGGAGAGCTGTGAACGATTTTAAGAAGCGATTTAAGGTGGGACTGACTTACGAGTTTTTTTGCAGGCTCTGGTAATTGTAGTGTTAACAGGGATGCAAACATCCAGCTGCGCCTTCCCCCACTTGAATTCCAAACTAAGTGACTGAACTCCAGCTTATACCAGAACTTCTCAGATATATGCTGGACACTCACTGAACTCCCAGAGGATTCTCTCTGGGATTCTCTCAGTGATGGGGAAATATGTAAAATGACCTTCTGAAACCTGGTCTCTGAAACCGAAAAGGTTATGAGCTGTTCTTTTTGGGCAGCCAAATCTGACAAACTCTTCTCTTTTTCAACCTGAAGCAGAGACCCAGTCTGTCAAGCCAAAGCACCATGCCAACAGTCTGACAATGCTGAGAAGTCATTACTTCAAGAAGGTAATTTCAGCATCTAAATTCTTGGGCCAGAATGAGTAATGCCTTTCCCTATGAAGTGGCAAAAGACGGCAGAAGTCAAGCTGAGGAAGCAGCAGCACACCACTGAAAACGATCATGCAGCAAAGAGAAAATGCACCTCAACACATGAAGAATCTTCCACATGAACCCGCAGCAACAACTTCGTACATCATCGGCCATCATCAACAAAGACTTGGTATCAAACTATTTATATGTGCCAAGATAAAGTAGAACTCTAAATACCAGTAACCAGCCGGCATTATAGGTTTGTCTGTCTAGTTTGCCTGCATCCAGTCTATTATTATATACATGCATGCATTTATCATACTCTGCAATCCTTGTGTTTATCAAGAAATTATATTATTCTGTTTCTTAAAAAAGGGTATGCTTCAGTTACCTTGATACAACTCTAAATGCCTGGGATCCACAGCCCATCTTTAATGTAAATAAAAGAGGAGTCTTGCCGGATTATTTGATTTATCACCGGCACTGCCAAAGGAAAAACTGATAAATCATTAACCAAGGTAAAATTTCTTTTTCAAATGTGTGCATTATGGTGTCCCTAGGTGGACTTCTTGTTGATTTATTAATTACCAAAATCTAGCATCATGTGAATTAAGGATTAATATATTTTTTTAAACTAACAAAATATATATAAAATTTTTTCTGAGGACTTTATTATAATATTTTTATGGTCACTAAGTAATAAGACCACAGAATTTCATTTTGTTAATAAAAAAATAAACAGATAACACCTGTGGTCTACAGTTTAATTATAAAAATACTCAAACAGCCTGATAAGACCATCCCTAGCACAGTATGCTATTGTCCTTTTTACTTCTTTTGAAGTAAAATTCTTTTTTTTAAATGTTGCACCTAAAATCAAAGCATTTGTGCTCTTATGATTTTCCCTCTTTTTGTACCTAGCACAGCTGAAACCGGGCCCCGCTCTCTGACTATAAGCATACAAAAGCCTTTGAATGCTTTATATATACTTAAGTAATGTAATAAACATGCATTCATTGGTTTTGCATTTCAGATAACAATTTAAGGTAAAATACAGTATATTAAGTGACTTGTTTCATTTTACAGAATTGGTTTAGAGTCTCACATTTTGTCAAATGTTTCCCACCAAACTTGTGGTTCCAACTTTCGAGCACAATATATATATATATATATATATATATATATATATATATATATATATATATATATATATATATATTTTTATTTTTTTTAAATGGTATGTTTTCATTTCCGTAATAAATAAGTAAATATTACACTTGGGGACTTAGTCTTTCTCCCTGTGAATGAGCCTTGGAGTAGTAAATATTTTTAAGCGCAGACCTCAATTACACAGGTCACTTCCTAGCATTTGCTGTAATGGGAGACAAGTGCACATTTGCGTGAACTAAAAGATGGTGTACTATGCAGGGTTGTGGAGTCGGTAGATAAATCCTTCGACTCTGACTCCTTAGTTTTTGGTACTTCTGACACGGACTCCTCGACTCAGACTCCTCTGTATTTAATATGTTAATGCATTTTCCATGTTGATTAAAGGAAGGCAACATACACATCATGTAACCACAGAACTACTGGCTACGACGCTGACTCTCTACCGTACTGGCCAGTTTAAAAACAAAAGACAAGAACCCCTGAACACACATCAGGCCATAGCACACACCTACATCATTACACTTGTTTACACTCAAATGAACTTGTTAAACACATTATATCTGAAATAAAATGAAAACACTTTTTGTAATGTACCATAATCCAGATTACAATATGTGAAAGTCAGGTTGTATAATAACTCAACTGAACTTCACACTAATAGTAACACAATTATACACTGGGCTTTATTCTTACATCAGCTAAGTACTTAATTTAGACTATTATTTGTGAAATGAGACATTTGAACTTGCTGCATTTCTTTTTCATTACAATTTAAATTTATTAGGAGTCAGAGTCGGTACGTTTTTGCTGACTCCAACCCAGACTCCAGGTACCCAAAATTGTCTTAAGACTCCGACTCCTTCTCCTTGACTCCACAGCCCTGGTACTATGCACTGCGTAAATGAGTATTATCTAGTTTAATAAAGTTTACCCCAAACCATTGTTCACATTCCTTTATACTTAATTCAAAATTCAAAGTTAATTCAAAATATTAATTCTGTGTAAAATATTTTACACATTTCAGATTATGTATTACCCCTTAGTGAAATGAACAAGCATGGAATTTAAGGAAGAGGGTTCTCATTTATGTGATGATCATAGAAAAATAACAGGGATAAATATCACACAGAACTTTTCATTGCTTAGTTTACTCATTACCACCCACTCACACCCCACCGTGACCCACTTGTGCATGCAAAAACAGCACCCGGCAACGTAAAAGTGGGTCAGGACCTAATGATTGAAAACATTTAACTTAGGAGGGCAAAGGACTGCTGCCATAACCAGAGCTATTTCTTACTCTGTACCTAGTGCTGCAGATAGGTTGTGGGTCACTATAACCCTGAAACTGAATTAACTGGGCCCTAGATGAGTTGAGCATTATTAGGTATATGAATAACTGATATGTACTAACCAAATGTGTGTAATTTAATTTTCAGTCGATCAATTTATGATTGCATCTTTCTAATTACAGGTTCACAAGGATACAGACACTTTTCCAGTGGTAAAAGTTGAAAGCCATCTAGCACAGGGTATAATCAAGCACTCACACAACATAAAATACTGCATATGGCAGATTTATACTGTCTAGAGAAACTTGTATTTTTAATACTTATTCTGTGATTATGAATATGAAACATGAAAATTAACAGTGATTACCTGGGAGGAAAATTAATCCGCCATTGGTATTTGACAGCATTTTTTAAAAAAGGAAGTCAATTCTAGTGACCAACTATAACTATTTAAAAATTTTATTTAAATACACTGCTTCTGAGCTATAAAAAAATTATTTACTTAACTGTATGCTATAAATTTTAATTCTAGCAAACCACAAAGTAGTGCATAAAATATAGAAATTTACAAAGGAAATAGAGCAATGCTACTCTCAGCTTAGGTTTCGCTATCTGTTAAACCACAGGCAGATCACTTGCGTGTGTTTAAGAATGTTACAGAAGTTTCATTAACAACTTCAATAACATTACTGTAAGACGAGCAACAGCATTTTTAAGACTAATATTAAATACTGATATTCAGAATCCAAAGCAGCAGCCCTGTGAGACATGTGCAACAACAGTAAATTAAATTTACATAATCCAAAAAAAGTCTACATCATGTTGCTCATAGAGGCCTTTATTAATTTTTTAAATATCAAATCTACATATGCATTTATTATTCATAATTTTTCAAACTACATTTAACAAAAGAATATACTGTTCATTAGATCATGGCCAAAAGTGCTTGGTTAGAGCTACAGTACAGCCTTACTTTAAAAAGTACCCCCGTCATCACATGGATTTTCCTGCATGTGTATTAGTAGTTATATACTTCACTAATGCTGCATTTGTGCATCTTATTGGTAGAAAGCAGTAGCTCTGCAACAGTTAATTTAAGAAATTTAAAAAACAACAAAAACTGATTCTGATTCATCGACTAATCTAATATTTGTAGCATCTACAGAGGCATCAGTTACCTTAAATGTGAGGCTGATGGGATTAACTGCATATTTTGGGATGATATGTATATTATGGGATATAGATGAAGTAAGTAAATAGCACACATGTAACAAGCCATCAAAGTAATCAAGGTTTGAACTGGGAGAACTTCTTGCCCGTTCTGAGGCGGTTAGTATCGCAGGTTGCTTGCTGCTTGGGCTTATCGACACATTTAGAAGACAAAAGACACTGACGGGGAGATGCGAAGGGATTTAAGGTGGGTTGGATTTACAACTTTTTTAGTTGGCTCTGATAATTTTAGTGTTAAAAACTGCATACGGGAATAGCTAGAGACATATGTTACTTTAAAGGTAAGGCTGACAGGATTAAATGCCAAATATGGGATGGTTAATATATTACATACATGAAAGAAGCGGTACATGTAACAAGCCATCCTACAGTTCCCAGTCGTTTTAATAGAATAAAGTGGCAGAACATACAACAAATTCGCCTGTCAACAATAATAATTTGTGATTACTCCATTAAAAAAAATACCAAAAAGCAAGCATGAAAAACTTATCAGAATATCAAGAGTATTGTGTAATAAAGTGCAAAAAGCAATGCAAACTCAAAATCTTTCCAAACCAAAATATCAGTTCACAAATAAACGTATGATAATAAAAGTTGTTCCGTGTAAATCAAATATTGCAGATCAGATATGCTTAGCAGTACAACATAAGTGCAAAAACAAAAGATCATGTAACAGTGGAGTCGGATTTCAATAACACAAATACATAATCTGTTCAGCAGACCAACATTAGTACAAAGATCAGTTTAAGCAACACTTGAAAACAATTTATCAATTCAAGTAACACTTTAGATTATATAACAAAAACTTGGACCAAAAAAAAAAAAAAACCCTAATATAGAGTGAGAGTAAGGTATCATAAACCTCACGAAACTCACTAGATAACAATATGCTATCCTGCTTATTATATGCCATTTCTGTCACACCATACATCTTTTAACTAATTACAAGCTTCCTCCAAAAAAAAGTATTGTTACTAGCTTACTAATGCATTGTTGCTAGGGTGGCAGGCCCTTTATAAAGTTCATTGCTCAGGAAAATAAATCACTGTAGAATACAGCGATTTACCCAGCAGAACTAACAAAAGTAATCAGAACTTACGGCACTGTCTTGGCAGTTTCTTCACAGAAAACTCTGGACGGGTCCATCTTAGATGCTCCTGCATAGCTGTAGTGTTGCTATGACACGCCATTTCACATTTACAGAGTATGCAGAACACTGTATTATTATTTGGCTTTAGCGTAAATTACTCCCATACCTTAGAATTCCACAGTTTTTTACATGAAGAACCTGCAGATGTATTGGGCACTGCCAGTTGATCTCTTGAAAGATGGTAAAAACATAATGCGTCGATGTATGGCGCATCTACCGACAAATTTAAATAAATGGAGTACATTAACCTACCATAATTCCACTAATATGTGAACTGCAGAATGAAGGTTTAGGTGATGCCTATGACACCCTTACAGTCTTAGGCTTAAATTTGCATTACATCTCAGTTTTTGTAGTCCTATCATTCACTTCCAGCTGGCCTAGATTTGTGTTTCATTTCATAAACTGAAAAACTATGCCATTAATTGCAAATTGTAAAACTAAGCACATCCAAGTGTTGAACTAAATTATTCTCAATTTATGATTATTGTATGTAAGAAAGTTATGCTAAAATTTGGTTCTGTACAGAGGAGATTCACCTTCACAAATGCAAAATTATTTATTGGTGACAATTCTTAATTCTTAAACACTTCCAAAAAACACTTTGGAAGCACTGAATAAAAAAGTAAAAATATGAGTGCCAACTGATAAACTACATTCTCAAAGTCAAGGCTAAACAATCAAAACACATGTTGAGCAAACAAAAACAAAGCGGCTAGGAAAAAAGATGGAGTGACAACCATAGCCTTCTAGGTAAAAAGGATGGAGTAACAACCATAGACTTTAGTCAAACACTTCAGTTTTGAGTTAGCACTAATCATACACCATCATCAAAGGAGATGAAGTGCCTAAACTGTCCTTTGTAACAAACACAACTGGCTATCAACTTGAATTTACACGAGTGGAGTCACATTACAAGACTAGTTGTGAAAGTAACTGTACTGTTGTAGCTTCTAACTACAGGCTGAGTATCCCTTATCTGAAACTCTAAAATTCAAAATACTCCAAACTCCGAAACTTTGAATGCTGATAGGACGCCATACCAGGGGTCTCTTGAATCCAAGCAAAGTGTGAAAATAAATGTACACCAAAACGTGGATGTGAATAACTTGTATTGATTCAAAACAGATTTATTCTTTCAGAGCGGAATGAAGTTGGGGATAGTCCCCCATGAAGTTTTGAGTGTCAAGTAGCAACCACATCTGCAGATGGAAAAGGGGGCTCCTACAAAGCATCAAACAGCACAAGAAAATAAGTTGACAAACCTTGCCCTCCATGAAGCAATATGATAAAACTTGCACATAGGACTGCAACAATTAGTCGACGTAATCAACGACATCGAATATAAAAAATCGTCGATGCAGATTTTTTATTGTTGACAAGTCATAAACAGAACATTCAATAGAGGCTCCAATCACAAAGAACCACATAGGTTTTTGTAACTACAATGCACTAAATGAACGTCTGGGGGCAGTATCATTTGTTATTGTTTGTCAAGACGCACACAGTCCTACCAATGCAAGCATCCTGGAGCTCTGATGCCACTGTCTCTAGAGAGGCAAGTTTTAGCGAGTAAAGTAAGTGTCACATGTTAACATTGATGTTTGCACTATAATGTGTATATCAAGGTTTCGACAATGATAGTTAACCCTTAAACCGACACATACTTGGGGGGTTAATGCACCCTTGGCCGCCAAATAATTTTTAGCTGCACTATTTAAGTAAACAACAATTCACAAAAAAAAAATGTGAAATTAACAGAACACGTATTTTTTTCATGCAAAGAGCATCACAATTACTGCAACACTGATCATTTTACACACTGCAAATGAACTGTAAAAAATATATAAAAAAAAAAACTGCAACAATCTATTACTATATGTTCAATATGCAACTGTCAAGTCATTGATGAACTTCAGTACATCACCGAGCCAACTGTGCTTGAACTGGCTGCATGCAAACACACAGGGGTAAATACTGACGATTGCAGGCTCGTCTAGTGCAGCGACTGAATCCCAGAGACAGTGATGCTGCAGTTCTCGCGGGGCCGGCAGGGGTCGTGAGCTGGCTGCTCAACGAATAAACAGCTTTGACTGATCAGCACCGGTGTGCTGGCAAATTGCACTGAGAAGCAACTTATATATGAACTGAATCTTTTATAAACTGTATATTACTGTTTTAATTTGAATTGAAGCTTTATTTAAACTTTTGGATTTTAAGACACACCAGTACCCATTTTTGGTTAAGTTAAATGCACGTTTTGTGTTTAAAGACTATGTGTACTTTAGTTTGTATTGCTTAATGTACAGTGATACCTTGGTATACATCCGCTATGGAATAAGTCCAACTTGGTATATGTCCTGTTTGGACATGAAAAATTTTGCTTGATATCCGACCTTCATTTGGAATACGACTCGCATGCTACCCTTGTTTACCTCTCTTGAGAGACAAAGCCACGACTGCCCACGAGCGTCAGTATGGCAGTTGCTAGCATTCAGTGAACAACCTGCGTGCTACCTGTTGTATATGATTGTTAAATGATGCTTTTGTCCATTGCTTTACATTCGGGTGTTGATTGCTATGGTCTGCGTCGGTTGAGACATATGACCTCCGGAGGGAGGGATGTGGTTTAGAAGGCATGCTGTATGGAGAGTTGGTTTAAAATGGTTCAAAATAAACAGCATTCGAAACGTTATTCCGAGTGTGTTACTACTTCAATCTAGAGAACACTACACTACCCTTGTTTACCCCTCGAGACAAAGCCACGACTGCCCACGAAAGAAGTACGGCAGTTGCTAGCATTCAGTGAACAACCCGTGTGCAACCCTTGTTTATCTCTCTCTCTCGAGACAAAGCCATGACTGCCCACAAGCGTCAGTACGCCAGTTGCTAACATTCAGTCAACAACACGGCTATAACTCTCTGTGAATTTTCATGTGATTTTGTGTTTTTTCGCGTAAATTTAAATTGATTGTTGAAAAGTATGAAGGTGGCATGCGTATCCGGGACATGGCTGCTGCAAACCGTATGCCAAGAACGACGATATCTACGATTGTGAAAAACAAAGACATTAAAAAGTAAATTGAGGTTAAATTTTAATTTATTTTATCTAATTGCTTTTGTATTTATGTATTTTAGTATTAAGCAGTGTTTAAATTATTTTATACAACCCAATCAATGTATAATATGCCAATAACAGTAGGATTTTTTTTCATGGGAACAGATTAATAATTTTCCCTTTATTTCTTATGGAAAAAATTTGTTTGGTATAAGTCAAAGGATCTGGAACGGATTAAGGACATATACCGAGGCACCACTGTATTTCTTTTTTATTGTGATGGTCACACTAATATAAAAACATCTGATCATTTTCAAATTCATATGTTTCACTGGTTGTTGTTTTAATTTGATTATTATTTATTTTAATCACGTTAATGAAGAGACATCAGGGTGACATTCACAGGTGGACAGACGTGAGCAGATGAGGTAAGACGCACTGGAGCCCAGAACAAGATGCGCAACCACAGGTCGCAGGCATCAAAATAGTCAGACATGAAAAAATCATGACTAATCGAAAAAAAATTGAACAATTAGTCGACTACCAAAATAATCATTAGTTGCTGCCCTACCTGCACAGCAGTTCAAAAATGCTGCTTGGCACCATTAAAAATGCAAATAAAAAAATCTGAATGCAATGCAGCGGTTGAGGACTTTCACTATAGCATGCATGATGGACTTAAGTTTGGATGAGATATTCTTGACCTGTCATCCAGTAATCCGAGTAAATTAATCTAAAAAAAAAAAAAAAGGATTTTCAGTGCAAAATATGTTGCAACAAAAGCTTCCCTCATAAAAGAGAATTACAATACAGTCTCATCATTATATTCATCACTTTTGAGGTTTGTCATGTTAACGCACATTATAATAACTGA